>NC_136589.1:3128052-3213052 GCF_910589615.1 Taurulus bubalis | reverse complement strand
AATGATAGTTATTAATCTTTGTATTCAGCTCATTCCTAAATTTCAACAACAACAATCAATTACAAAACTGAAAAACGCATTTACAGAGGAAAATCATTTTAATCAGTGTGTATATATGTATATATATTAAAAAAACAGTAACTGTACTATAAATCTTGAAATCATAAAAAAAGAAAGATAATACACATTTCCAGGAAGTCAAAGTTTGGCTCATCATTTTTATACATTTGACATAATCACAGTTTGGATTGTGTTATCTAAGTTTTTTTTAAAAATAATCCACAGCTGCATTTTTAACAATTCATCGTCAAATACATTTTTTAATCTTTATTTGTTTTTGTAAAAGCACAAAGTGAGTAAAACCACTCGATTCCAATGCAACTCTACTTGGAATCATCTCACCCTGCGATTGGTTTTTAGAAAAAAAGAAAAAGAAAGATTTAAAGACAATCGATTGATTAACGTTTGATTTTCACGGCTTGCATTGATTTTTAACAAAAACATAAGTGATTTAAAGATGTGCAGATTCTTGACGTTGAGTGGCAGACAGGGCTGGGTGAGAACCTGCGTGTGAAATCATATATATATATATATATATATATATATATATATATATATATATATATATATATATATATATATATATTTTATATATATATATATATATAGATATAAAATATATATATATTTTATATATATATATATAAAATATATATATATATATAAAATATATATATAATATATATAAAATATATATATATATATATATATATATATATATATATATATATATATATATATATATATATATATATATATAAAGATATAAAATATATGTAACGCAATCTAAGGAATGTTTTAAAAGTTTAGTTCAGTACATTTGACTTTTGGAAATTGCCCCCCGTTAAAGTAAACCATCCAAAAAAAAAAAGATAAAACGCTGAAAAAATGAGGAGCAAACAAATGTTGAACTGTCCCTTTAAGGCTTAAAGGGACAGTTCACCCCTGTTTTTCTGCACCTGTACCTGTAGTGCTATTTACCAATCTAGGTTGTTTTTGACTATTTGTAAAACTCAACACCAACGTCTCTTTTTCCAGAAATCCCGACCCCGTTACTCATCCAGTATAAATGCACACTTCCGTCCGCACGGTGATACGGCCGTTTGGTGGAGAGAAAATAGTTCCCAAATGAAACTTATCTTGAGTAACCGAGTATTTTAAAAAAAAAAAAAAATTGTGGCTGCTTTAAGCATCACAAGCCGGGACAGCTGATACCTACCTTGAGTGATAAATAGCACTCCAGTTAAGAGGATTTATTTTTTATTTTTAGATCTTGGGGGTGAACTGTACCTTTAAAACATGAATGGGCGATTTGAAAGAGAGACAATGAGTTACAGAATAACGTTGAGTCTATAAATCTTCTCCTGACCTTCAGGTGAAGAAGCGCGGTCGTAAAGCTGCAGACAGGAAGCAGCTTCCGCTTGTAGAATGATTTAACAACAGCTGGGTCTCTACACACAGACGAGACCTTCAGGACTGATTTTCATTTATTTAGATTAATGTATTGATTTCTTTTAATTCATAACTTTATTATTTAATGTATAAAGCATCCTAAATTAAACGTATCTTTGTGCCACCATAACCAAAAAGGCATTCAAACTCATAACTCCTACAATATAAAACAGACTGCAGATACATTTCCTGTTGATTGACTGATCCGTGAAGTGTTTTTAGTGCTAACTTTTTTTACAACATCAGTGACAGAAACACACCGTAAAGTGAGAAATTACAAAACTCCGACGAAAGAAAATGCAAACAGAGCAGCAGAACATTGACAATCCTTGAAACATTTGCCCCCAAAACTATTTGTGTGGATTTAACATGATACGTTAGCATGACTTGCTCTCCTGCCAAGAGTCCGACGGGAAGAGAGGCGTTACATCTGTGGGTTGAGCATGAAGCTAGCTGGCTCTGCTCAAACGGTAAGAAAATACATTGTTAAAGCCCACGAGCTAACACGCTTCATCTTGTTCGTGTAAGAAAAGGCGACCAGTCTTTATGCTAAGCTAAGCTAAGCTAACAGTCTTCTGGACGTGGCTTCATATTTATCGTACTAATATGAGAGCGGATTCAATTTTCTCATCGAACTCGAGGAGAGAACGCAACATACACATACATAAAAAAAATGATTAATTTAAGTTGCTAAATGTGTAAACTTTGTGATTTTAGCTAACGGGGTTTTTACCGATTGTGACCGCAGAGAAGTGTTGACGTGGGCATTTCCAGCTTTGGATCGAGTAAAACTTTACTCCCGTCCGGCGTCGCGCGCCAGACAGAAGGACGTCATCTTCCAGTTATTTATGTATTTATTTATTTTAAAGTCTGACAATACTCTGAGACAAATGGGCGAGGACGTCCAAACAGCCAGACTCGACGTGAACACTTCATATTTAGGGATGTTTGAGGAAACTGCTGAGTAAGAAATCTTGGTGAAAAGGCATAATCCAGAAAAACCACGACCAGATCCACAAATAGTCTGTGGCGACAGAGAGAGACCGCTCACCGGGGCGCAGCTGCTAAATGTGGGCTGTGACCGTTGTATTTCGTCCCTCTGGCCGGGGACGGACACAGAAGGACGACGGTTCGGCGCCTTTGAAGGAGGTGGCGAGGCGTTCAGGGCCACACAGGCAACAAGACGTCCATGAATGGCTTCCACTCGACAGGCTGGCGGCACCTCGTCACGCCTCCCGTCACAGGCTGGAGGACTGGGAGCGATGGTACGGCCCATTCACCTGGAGACGGAGGAGAAAGAAACCTTGAGGTTATATATATATATAAAAATAAATATAAACTAGTGTATTGCACGCTTTTATTTTAAAGTAATGTTATCAGAACAATATAACAGACACTCTGGGAGTAGCAAAAATATATGATAGGGACAAAAAAAGGATGTATTTTATTTTTTTTATGCTTCTATATGACTGGTCATTCAATTAAATATTGTACTTATTTTCAGATGTTATAGACTATTTTTATTCTAATGTAAAACAGCTTAATATCATGCTGAAGAAGAAACATTTGTCTTTTATCAGGGAACAACATAAACAGTCTGTTCAGTAGTAAGGGTCCCTGTGAGGGACAAGCCACTCCTTCTTTTGTCATGTTCAGTAGTAAGGGTCCCTGTGAGGGACAAGCCACTCCTTCTTTTGTCATGTTCAGTAGTAAGGGTCCCTGTGAGGGACAAGCCACTCCTTCTTTTGTCATGTTCAGTAGTAAGGGTCCCTGTGAGGGACAAACCACTCCTTCTTTTGTCATGTTCAGTAGTAAGGGTCCCTGTGAGGGACAAGCCACTCCTTCTTTTGTCATGTTCAGTTTGTTGCTTACCTTAAAGATGTATGTTAGAGACCAGCAATTGATTAACTTTATACAGAAGCAATCAGTGCTTTTGATCTTGTTCAGTTCAGTTTTTCTTACTCAGTGAGGAAAGTCCAGTCTGTGTTGGCTTGAACAAGAGCACTGAAGTCTGGTTGAATGAGGTGGAGGTGTGAAGGACAGCTGACGGGTATCTCAGCGACGGCTTTACTACAGAACAAGACGTGCTTTCTGTTGGCAACAAGCCGGTCTGTGAGGCTGCGGAAGTGCGCGCGCGCATACGTAAATCACCTTCAAAGTAAAAGCAGTGCCGTTGTATTGCATTCATGGCGTGCATCTGATTTATTTTATATACTACGGACTCTTTGGCACTTTGTAAACAATGACGCCGTAGAAAAGCGTGTTTGGCAACAGAAGTCTTTAAACCGTCGCCTTTAAAAAAGAAATCGTCATTATCGCCAAAGTTTTATCTTTCCTACGGTCTTTGAACACGTCGTGTGGCGAACAGTTTTGAGGTAAATGTACTGTATTTTCATTTTATGCTATTTTCTACTATCTAGTGTACTTTTGACTATACTACACCTCAGATGTACATATTGTACTTTTTACTGTACTACACCTCAGAGGTACATATTGTACTTTTTACTGTACTACACCTCAGAGGTACATATTGTACTTTTTACTCCACTACATCTCAGATGTACATATTGTACTTTTTACTGTACTACATCTCAGAAGTAAACATTGTGTATTGACTGTTTGAGCTCAACTGAAGGATGAAGTATTTTCTTTATGTTGAGAAACTTCTTCAGATAAATAAACTCTTTAAAAAGCCTTTTGGATCAGCTGGAAAATACATCATCACGAAGCTGAACACCGTCTGTTTGCTTTAGAGATACGAGGTTTTCACAGGACAACAAACATGATCATCTTATATAATATGATGCATTGATGTACATAAACCACCAACAGGATTTAAAGGCATTAATGCAGCAGTAACGTTAATGAAACATCGGATACAACAGTATAAACAACACTGACTTGCTTCGAATACTACTACACTTGACTTTGACTGAAGGTGCAGTATCTTCACAGTACTTTTACTTTAAATGCTGATATGAATACTTCTCTGTGTACCAGTCAGCTGTGACGGGGCACCGTGCCCCTCGTGGCCAATCAGTAACAAAAATGTCACAGCAGTGACATAATTAGTCTCCAGCAGGTTGATAATTAATTTGTGGCGGTCGACCCTGACGGATGTGACCCTGAACGCATCGTTCTGGGAGACTCCTAAACTGCATTTCATGGATATTATGAAAGAGGAAAACCTTTTGGGGATGGTTGAATATACTGTATATACATATACACACACACACACACACACACACACAAATATATTTCTAAAAGGTGCTTTTGACATGAAATGTTCACCAAGTGATCCAGACACACAAAGAAAACCAAACAAAAACGTTCAGAAATTAAGTTAGAAATGCAAATGCGGCAAATTCATGTAATACTTGGTACAAAAGCCTTTGTTGATTCAAGTAGGGGCCGAGTGTGTGCGAGTGTTTCGGCAAGATTAACATACCATCACCTTTTTGACGCGATGTTACCAAACAGCAGTTTATTCAAGCCGCGTTTCCACAGAGAAGTTCCTTGAAAAAGTAAATGACCAGGAGCTATAAAATCTCCTCAGGCCGTTGTTGTACAGAGCTGGAGACCGACGGCGAGCTAACAAACCCTCTGCAGCCTGTAGCACAATTCATCTCAAGAAAACTGGTTGAAAAAACAACAAACCTAATGTTTTCTCTCACTGACACGACTTTTACTGCTGCAAGAATATTTAATGATGCAAAGGGTAATAAATGAAATGCAGAGGGGCATGCGCAATCTCTCTCTTTTAAAAAAAATTATAAATGCATCGGGAAGCCAACAGCAAAGACTAACAAAGAGAAACGCTCTCTCCTCGTCTAATGACCCTAGGTTGAGACGGTCGTTCCTGCAAAATCACACAGAACCCGGTCAGACACTTTTTTTCGGGGAGGTAAAATGTTCAGTAACTTCATTTGGACTCTGGTCCATGCAGTAGAAACGCAAGGAGTTCCACAAAAGTGTTCTTAGCCCCTGGGAACGAAAATAGGCTTTAAACATCCGACAAACAGTCATTTTGTAATCGTCTTTTAGCTCTGTTTTTGGTCTCCACCAACTCCTGAGGGAAATATCTAGCCTTTTAGCTTCTGAATGCTCCAGTTTGTCCAGCAGCTAGTCGCTACCTCTGTCTGTCTGCTGCTCGGTGGTGAGCAGGTAGAGCTTTTACAGCTTTCGCTCTGAACACTGCTGCCAAAAAACACAACACGAGTGAACCAAAACAGTGAAGAATCGAGAACCTGAAACTTGCTGCAAAGCTCCGTTGAGCTCATGCTATCAAAATCTAATAATCCGAATCATATACACAACATACTTTCTAAAGAATCCAATGAAGGAATCACTATTTCCTGCAATCCAGCACCAGAACTGCCATCACCCCAGTGGAGCAAACTACTTCTGGGTAAGAGAGCAGCCAGGTGTTGATGTGAGAGTGTTGCTCAGTTCACCGGCTGCAGTGATGAAAAAGAGGGAACTGCAGCGTACTGCAGCTTAGAGGAGGCCGGCCCGTTGTGTTCTCATGGAGTCCGCCAGGAGTTTGAGGTTGACCCAGAAATACGTTCCTGATGAGTAAGCAAAGGCACGGAGGACTCGACAGAGCTTTCTTCACACTGCACTTAACCACCCGGCTGTTTGCTTTCACGGGAGACGAACATTGTGAAATTGTTTTAAACAAACCCCCGAAGACCGAAAACATCCTTCACCTAATATGGTATTAACATTCTTAAATATCTTCAAAATCCCAATTTGAAGCCTTTACGAGACCAAAATAAAAGCATTCTCTGCTGCTGATTGTCAGAATCTGATGATACAAACTACTTTTCCATAGCAGCAGGCCAGACCAGGTTTACTTTACTGTGACTGCTATGAGCATCTAGTACTCAATATTGAATACATTATAATAATATTATCTCAAGCAACAATAGAAAGTAAAACAAATTAAAAGTGCAAAAAAGTTTGGTAAAAATGGCTAAATGACAGGACAGTACAGAGAATATATTTAAAGTTATTCTATTTTTATTTTAATATTTTTTTAAAGTTTTTTTCACACCGACTGGTGCTCTGCTGCTGCGGTTCCTAATTAAATAATCAATAAATAAAAACTGCTACAAACATGTCTAATAGTATCACCACAATTTTAATGTTTTACAAAAAATGTTTTACCTAGAAATAAATAGTTTATGACACGTGAACCAAAAGTCCTACATAATGTTAATCACGTCCAACCAGCGCTGTAACCATAAACGTCCATGTAAATATGGAAGGAGAACACACAGTGCTACATTGTTCATTTGTTTATGTAATGTTCACAGGAAAAAAAAACTGGAATAACGTGGATCTAATCTAATCTTAATCAAATGCTGAATGGGCAATTTTACAAAAAAGTAATAAAAACAAAACAAAAGAACATCCATAACATAAAACCTGCAGGTCTACCTTCCTCCTGAAGACAGTTACCAACAGTTAAGATGGAAGTCTAAAAACATGGTTCCCATTTGTGAAGTCCAACCGACTCAAATCCATTAATTTGAAAGCGGCGTCACGTTGCTGCGTTTCAATAAAGTCAATAAAGTTACAAAAAGACACGTCGCCGCTCCTCGACGGGCTTTTGAGCCGCCGCCAACTTAAACTGCTCCCGATGTTTGAAATGCGTGAATCCTGACGGAACAATCCCAAAAACACGGAACGGGTTTACCGTCAACCGGGCGAATACTCCCTCAATCCTCACCCAGAAGGAATCCAGAGGACACATCTACACGACTCAGACGCCAGCCGGTCACGGATCATTAGGACCAAACACAAGCGCCGGGGCCTTTTGATGCGTCTGAGAAACTGGACTTGAAAATTATTTCTTTTTTAAAGTCCTATTTCTATCAACACATTTCCTTAACCCTTCAGGGACTGAGGTCATTTTCTTGATTTTACATAATTTAAAAAAGGCACTTGCATATAACATACATACACATGTGTTACATCAAAAATTGCAGAACAATCTCAGCTCTCTGTATAATGAGGCACCATTGTCATAAGGCAAAAGTGTAAAGAGAAGATATGACTCTAAAGCTGAAAAATTGAATATCGATTTTCGGAAATTCTTCATATCTCTTGTGAAAACATAACTTTACTCAGGTGGTCGAACGGTTTTGGTTTACCAAAGGTTTTATGTTCACAACAGCAATGAAATATATGAATAAAGAAACCGCTGGCTTGAGTCACACTGCAACACGTTCTCACCGGTCAGACCTCTCACAGCCCTGAAGCCTCATTAAAGCAAATCGATACCAGTGACTTCATTCAATTATCTTGACACCAGATCCCAAATTTCAAAGGGAAACCAACACCTGGACAATCTCACTCAAATTGAGTGTGTAGGCCGACTGATTTATAGGCGATATTCCTGGAAAAATGCACACAAACACAAAATAAACAAGTCGTTAGCTGATTGTTATCCCTGTTTTCTTCCTTCTCTGGTTTACATTGGCGGGAAGAAGAGAAACGCCGAGTGGAGATAAATGAACAGTCGTTTAGTCCTCATTGAACAGCTGATGAAAAGAGCTCGGAATAAAACACACATTTCTGTGTTTAGATTTGAAATCTGCGAGAGGTTACGTTTCCATTAAAACACAATGAGGCGGGGAGCGGATGTGAGGCAACAAAGTATGGAACTGGAAACGACGCAGTGTTGTGACTCCTGCCAAATGTGAAGGATGAAGACTTATTGGAAATGCAAAAAAAAACCTTATTTTTAAAGCTGCAAAATGCATCTTTATTAAGGTAAACCAGGGTAACCAGGTTGGAGGAGGATAAACCCTTTTAACCAGGCGGCAACCTCTGGTTCTGAAAAGGAAAGTCAATATTGAAGTGTCTTAAAACTTGCATTCGCTCTAATGTCAATCAGGGGGCAACTCCTCTGGTTGTATAGAAGTCTATGCTTCATGTGTTAAAGCTGCATTCTCTCTAATGTCCACAAGGGGGAGACTCCTCTGGTTGTATAGAAGTCTATGCTTCATGTGTTAAAGCTGCATTCTCTCTAATGTCCACAAGGGGGAGACTCCTCTGGTTGTATAGAAGTCTATGCTTCATGTGTTAAAGCTGCATTCTCTCTAATGTCCACAAGGTGGAGACTCCTCTGGTTGTATAGAAGTCTATGCTTCATGTGTTAAAGCTGCATTCTCTCTAATGTCCACAAGGGGGAGACTCCTCTGGTTGTATAGAAGTCTATGCTACATGTGTTAAAGCTGCATTCTCTCTAATGTCCACCAGGGGGTGACTCCTCTGGTTGTATAGAAGTCTATGCTTCATATGTTAAAGCTGCATTCTCTCTAATGTCCACAAGGGGGAGACTCCTCTGGTTGTATAGAAGTCTATGCTTCATGTGTTAAAACTGCATTCTCTCTAATGTCCACAAGGGTGAGACTCCTCTGGTTGTATAGAAGTCTATGCTTCATGTGTTAAAGCTGCATTCTCTCTACTGACCACCAGGGGGAGGATTATGGTAATTTAGAGTCAAACAGACCATAAAGCAGGGGATGCTTTAGGGCGGGACTACAAGTTGATTGACAGGTCGACATCAGAGACGTATACAGCGTCTCTACGTCATTCCTCAGTCCAGATATGGTCACTTCTGCTAAAAGCCAAGATAGCGACGACCAAAACTCCGAAGTCGAGGCTTCATAACGTCCACAAACCAACGGGTGACGCCAAGGCGACTACGCTCTCTTCTTATACACGGTCTATCGTTTCAACTTCCTCAAAAAAGTCCAGATTTAAGGCAGCAGACTTTATTCGAAGACGAACATTTCGAGGCCTTCATCATGTTGACTGGATGCTTTCCACATAGTTAATTAAATGTGTGTCTGTATCCGAAGCTGTAGTGCAGCTACACCGCCTGACAATGTGCAGCAGCTTCTTTCCTCTCTGACGCAACACTAATGTCTTGTTGCCGTCAAGTCCAACACGAGAACTTAGAGGATTTTGAGGAATTTCTCAATGGAAGCTTTAAGAAGATTTCATAAAAACTCTGTATACACGCATACAGTCAGTCATACAATAGCGTGAGACGCGTCAATGATTTACCCGCGCGTCGTAGTCCAGGACGAAGGGAGGGATGTCGATCTGCTCGGGCCTCATGCAGGTGAAGAGCTGCTGCAGGCTGTCCAGGTAGCGCACCTTGTCCTTCAGCCCCGACACGCTGAAGGTGGTGAAGAACCACGTGGAGACCTGGAAGGAGTCGGAGAAGAGAGAGGAAATAAGAAAAGGGACACGTCATCAGTTATAAATGGTGTTTCATCTTGATTAAAAACGGAAGACAACTTTGTAAAGTAAACCACAGAACTAGATTAATCCTGATGAACCTTTAATGATCTTTAATGATCTTTAATGATCCCGAGGAGACGTTTGGCAAACGGAGCATCGAGTGCTGCGATTCCAGTAAACAGTCAGTAACGGATATAAACTAGAAGACTCAGAGACGGCTGCACCGTTCCCTCATAGAACCATTCTTTTAAATCCTAGAAAAAATATTTACATGTTTTGGGATTTTTGCATCTGGAGCAGCGTCAGAGTTTTGCAGGGCGGCGGTGCTTTGCTGCACAATGCATTCACTGTTCACCATGTTAAAGTAAGACTAGGAACACATTAGGAACAACATAGAGTAAAACAATATTACATATTAAAAACAAAAAATGCATTTACATGTTGGCTAAAAGTGGTGCGAACATTATCAATGGTGGAATCCCTCAATGGAAATGGTTGTGACCCAAAACGATTAACAAATTCAGTTAAAATAAAAAACTATGAAAACTTATAAAACCAACAATTCAATTTTAACTTCCTCCTGAAATTTGATTTCTAATCCGACAGGAACGTATTTACCTTATTCTTCGCGGCAAATTCTAATCTCATTCACTTTTTCGAATGGAAGTGCGATAACTTTGGTTAGCGTCGACAACCTCATCCTGCTTCTCCTTGGTTTTAAGCTTCTTCTTTTTTTATGTTTAAAAAAGGTGTTATTAAGTTTAAATAATTTTGTGTCATCTGTTTATTCAAATAACGCCCATTTTGGAAATGCAGGACCTTTGTATCTTCTTTCAACACAGTCAACACAGTACTGCACTGTGTGTTTAACCATGGAGTTATTAAATAATAATAACACGACATTAAATTAAGAACAACCAATTTAGCGATAGCTAGCAGCTAACTAGCTAGCTAGCAGACAGACAGTGCATCTAGAGATAGCAAATAAAACCAACCAAACCAACCAATATTTATAAGTTTCAACTCTCTTTGTCTAACTTTGTCTCCCTTTCTGGAAGTGAGATAATATTATATTATAAAAACATCCTCGAGAGAATCCGACTGGCAGGTGCATCGATATGTTTTGGTACTTTGTATAAAATTCCTTTAAGCGAAGCCATAAACACCAAGAGACGCTAGAAAGTCAATAAAAATGTCCTCAAATGGGATTTCAGGATTTCCCTGAATATTCCTCAATATCATTGTGGTGGCTGGGGGCGTGGTTAGGCTCAGCTGCAGAGGGGAAGGGGAGGAGCAGCTCAGGGAACAGGTGCCGGGAATGAGGCCTAATTGGCCTCAGCTGGAGCGGATTGTTTGTTTTCTTGGAGAGGCAACTGAACACGTTACAATCATTTATTGTTTACATTATTGGAGCTAAACTGGAATAACAAATACAATTGCGTATGAACCGTAGGTGGGGGGAAAGTGGGCGGGGCAACAGAAGGTAAACACCAATATTGATCCTCTAGGTCTGAATACAGAGTAAGCTCTGTTGAGCTCTGCAAAGATCAAACAAAATAGACGAGACGTACTCTCTTACCTTCGAGCGAAACGTCGGATGCACAAAGTAGAAGGCCTTTAAATTCTTCTTAAACCTGCAACACAAGAAACAGAAACCTTCAGGGAGAATACTTCACAGCGAGGAACGACTCAGAAGAAGAATTATGACAAAGATGAAGAGAAAATGATTAATCCTCTGACGTGTGGATGTGTGTGACGTCACTGTGGGGGTTTTCCCCCCCAAAAGGTGCGACATCCCCCCCAAAAAAACTACTTCTGGACAGTCAGATCCAGCAGCAACATTCACCACACCTTTATACAGAAGAAGGTCCTCACAGCGCTCTGAAATAGTCACTTTTATAACTCTAAACAGGACATCTGCACATTTACGTACAAATTTTATGAGTAAATACTTTTTTTAACTACTTTTACAACTCATCGCTTTTGTAGCGTAGATCTTTATTTTACAGCTTCCTCACAGGCGAGGATACTGTGTGAAGTTTGACGTTGGCTCTGCACATCGTCCTCTCCACAATGAAGACCATGCTCTCGCTAAATCAGCCGGTTCTGATGTTTGTGCCCAGATAAATAAATAAAAAATGTGACGGACGGCACATCCACTGCAAGGATGTGTGAGGATAGTCAACAAATACAATGAAAAGACCCCAAAAAACAAACTAATATTTTAGCCAGAATCTGATCAAAAACAGCGCAGAATGAATCAACAAAAGGATGCATCTGCCAATACGGTTCATCAATGAATCTTTATGCTCAATTCTGGGATCCGATCCGATGCACCAGTTATTGTCATTAAAATTGGAAAAGACATTCAAGGCTATTTCTAATTATTTGAGGTTTTGAAGCTCGCCGGACTTTTCATCCACTGCTGCCATGATGTCAACATTCGGCCAACATTCTGGTTCTCCGTATACTAAGTAGTAAGTAATAAGAGGATATCTATGGATCCTTATGGCCACCATCACCCACAAAATGACATCAACATTTTTCTTTTTTAAATGCTGTATTAAATGTTCTCCACCAATGTTTCTCTAATATAGTATTGAACAGATGTGTTAAAATAGAAAACTACATTTGAGTCACCCGTCTCCATGATCTCATAGCATGAGCTCACGGGCCAGAGGTGAGGACCGGAATAGACCGGCACATGGGGAGTGTCACCTCCAGACAACGCTCTCCATTTACAGCCTTTTGGTAGCCAAAAACCATTGGCGCACCAATCCAAGCCCGTCAATCTCACACACATCGCCAATCCGGTCATGGAGAAGAAGAAGAAAAAGGCCCTCAAGACCCCCCCCCCCCCTCAGTCCCAATCCATCAGCTCTCTGGCAAAGCACCGTGAACTCAGACCTGGAGGCGTTGACCCCCTTCCCAGACACTTCACCCTCGGCTGCACACCGCCACAGTGCGAGCTGCAGGTCTCGGCCCACCGGAGCAGGAAAACCACAACGTTGGCTTTGAAGAGAAAAGCAGAGATGCAATCCTGAGGTCACCAAAACCAGTAAAAGCCAATCAAACCGGTAATCCCCTAATAAATGGGAGCACACGCTCAGCCCCCCTCTGAAGAAGGAAAGGTTTGCCAGTTGGGATTCACTGGATCTGAACTGGGACGACAACAAACCTGAAGTAACCCAATCTGCGACTCGCGATCCAAATGATCAGCGATTTTCAAATCTCAGTGAGCGACGGGTCATCGGTAATCAACCCAGCACGGGTCCTGGAGACTGGGCAGTTCACTTCATGGCAGAACTCTGACAATAACACGCAACATTTGTCATTGTCACGCTCCACACACACACACACACACACACACACACACACACACACACACACACACACACACAGTGGTGGTCTGGCTGCATCTGTTGATATAACACAAAACAGTCGAACTTGTTTGGGAGAAACTGGATCTCCGAGCAGATAAACTAGCTCAGGAGTGCTAAACCATGACGTGGGGCTTCTGCTCTGGTCCAGCGCGGGGCCCTGGTCCAACGCGGGGCCCTGGTCCAACGCGGGGCCCTGGTCCAACGCGGGGCCCTGGTCCAGCGCGGGGCCCTGGTCCAGCGCGGGGCCCAGGTCCAGCGCGGGGCCCAGGTCCAGCGCGGGGCCCTGGTCCAGCGCGGGGCCCTGGTCCAGCGCGGGGCCCAGGTCCAGCGCGGGGCCCAGGTCCAGCGCGGGGCCCAGGTCCAACGCGGGGCCCTGGTCCAGCGCGGGGCCCTGGTCCAGCGCGGGGCCCTGGTCCAGCGCGGGGCCCTGGTCCAGCGTGGGGCCCTGGTCCAGCGCGGGCCCCAGGGAGACACAACAATGAGGATCAACCTCATCCGACTCCTGGAGAAAGTAGTCAACAAATCCTCACCGAGCCAGACAAAGTTTTGGAAACTTTTGTGCGTTCATGTATTGGCTTCAGTCTTCTGGTTTCGGCGCCTGGAGCCACGATGCATCTGCAGCAAATCAATATCTTGATGGGTTGAACATGCTGGACGTGCAAAGGCTCGGGGTTAGCGGTCGCTTCGTCTACGTAGCCGCCAAAAGAGCGGTAACTGCTCGGAGGAAAGTGACTTCCAAGTTGGGGGGGATGAGGAGAAACTGTATGCCTTTAATAACGTTTACAGATTAAAATTGTGTTTGTGTGCAATGTGAGCCATGAACTTGATCTGAAACAGACGTGTGTGCTGCTCACAGAGGAGAGGAAGTACAACGTGTACCCGAGGAAAGGGTTCAATTCCCAGTGGAGCTCTCGGGCCCTCGCGATGCTGTCAGGTTCATTATATACAACAACAGTTGGAAATCTGGAGGTTTTTTTCTTGTAACAGAGTTTGGAAGAATGAACTGAGTCAAACTTGTTGCATGGCAGGAGAGAACACTGTAGGAACCAGGGTTTGATTTCCAGTCCAGAAACGTGTAAAAACTCTTGGTTATTATTATTGAATTACAACAGTAAAACTAGGCTTTAAATATTAAGTTAGTCTGGTCCAACTTAGGCCCTCTGCAGTCTACGGTTCAAAGTGTGATTTGTTCAGCTGATATTCAGGGAGTGACTCCTCTGGTTGTATAGAAGTCTATGATTCATGTGTTAAACCTGCATTCTCTCTCCTGACCACCAGGGGCGACTCCTCTGGTTGTATAGAAGTCTATATAAATGACTCTACTTCTCTTGATGTATTCCCTCAGTAAACATTGTAAACATGAGTTTATGTCTCAATCTCTAGTTTCAAGTCTTCTTCAATGCAGCATGATGTTCATTTAGTAAATGATGGTCATTTAGAGTCAAACAGACCATAAAGCAGGGGACGCTTTAGGGGCGGGGCTACAAGGTGATTGACAGGTCTCTACCAGAGACGTATATGGCGTCTCTATGTCACTTCCTGTTTATAATCAACAATGCAAGATGGCGACGGCGAAATCGTGGCTTCAAAGCATCAGTTCACTAACTAAAGGCTGACGTCGCCATGACTACGTCCACTTCTTCTTCTTCTGTGGTTCAAACCAGAGCGGAAGGATAGAGTGTTTCTAGACTATTGGGGAGTTAACAAACAAACCGACTAGCTAGCGTGACATGGTCGGTATCAATGCCTGAGGTTTCATTTGATAGCAGCACCTTTACTCAACTCTAAAGCTGCTGAACGGTTGTACAGTTGGAGCGGAAGAGGTTTAATAACCGTGACATTTAAAGGCGATTGGCAGTAAAGGAGCCGCAACTCTCCGAGATGACTCAGCGACGACGCGGCCACGGATAACGTGAAAAGGGTTAAGAAAGGTGCGGCAAAACCAACGGAAGGAGCCGACTCAGAAGGTAATGAAGAGGAGGAGCTTGGGGGTTGAAAGCTGCGCAATGACTGCATGGAGTTTCCCACCGACACAGGAAGTGTGTTGGGTTGTGGTTACTGGTTTAACCCTTTGAGCGCCGGGGTTTCCCTTTTCTCTTTATAGAAAATTACCAAATTATTTTCTAGTTTCACTATAAATGCACCAAGAAAAAAAACTAAATTATGTTCTAGTTTCACTATAAATGCACCAAGAAAAAAACTAAATTATGTTCTAGTTCCACTATAAATGCACGAAGGAAAACTCAGTTTCCAGTTGCTTTAGGACATGATTACACATTTTCTTTTTAAATTAAAATATATATATATATTTGTGATCACATGCTGCGTCACATCGTTCAGTTTTCAGTTAAAGAAGCATGTATGGCATTTTGTATTTTAGTTTTTTTAGAAACACAAGTAAAGCATCTTACTTTACACATGAAACACATTTGATTGGGCTTACTATAAAAAGACTAGAAATGTTGAATTAATCCATGGAGACCTGGAGTTTATCTCTAGAAAAGTACAAATGTAATACATTTTTCCAAAACTATGACAGTTCATCTTATTTTTGTGTTGACGTTGAAGGGTTTATTCAAAAGATGTATTACATTACTGTGTTGGAGATTTAAAAACAAAACAAAAAAACACTCCCAATAAGTTGATCGTGGTGGATTTCCATTATCGGGATAATCGTGAAAAAAGCGTCACATTGGTGGATTGGAAAAATCTGTCGAGCACGAAATCATGGAAGAGAAGCGAAAAACTGAGGGTTTTTTTTTAAACGTTTATATATTCATGACCTTTGTTTGTTTGTTTGTCCACTAAAACAACATGAACGGTGAAAGTGATTACTGTATATTTTACTGCCATTTAAAGAGTTTTAAGCATATTTTCATGATTATCGGGATAAAACTGCGATTCGCAATTATTTTGTCCATGATAATGGTGACATGAGATTGTCATACGGCCATAAAGTACAAGTCCTGCACTCAACATGGTTCTTCAGTACTTGTGTACATGTACTTTGTTTACTGGTTGATCTAAACCCTCTTTATTTGGAGGAAAAACTGAACGTGATGGATCCTAAAAAAAGCTTTCTATGATATATAGACGAGCTCTTTGTGATAAGATGACGACGCCTCATTGAACAGGAAGAATGTTTGAACCAATCTGATCACATGACAGCTTGTGCTTCTTGCCTGAAATGCCAGTTTTCCATGATTATTTCTGCAATTCAGCCCAAAATATGTTAGGCCTTTGGACGAAAAACTAAGAAGAAGTTTGTCGGCACACTGCGTTGGAGAGCACTATTATTACAAAGCTGTGGTTTCCAGTCTGGATGCCACGTGGAACTGTAAACATTTCTGGTTTCTATCTGGAGGACGTGGCTCCCATCTAGCTCAATGAAAGGAAAGTCATCGATGGAGAACCTCTCAGCGGGCCGCTGGCGGGCGCCGACCCGACGTCTGACTGAGCGGAGGACCTGGTGATGACACGCCGTATATTCAGGATCTAGAAATAAAACGAGGGAAACCATCTTTTGAAGTTCCTCATGAGAGATCTCTGGCATCTGTCGGGCGTTTGATACAGAGCTGGCAGACAGATCCTCATCCGGATGTCGGCTTTCAGACGAATATGTTTATGTCCAAATATACGACACTGGCTCCATCTTGGATTTGTCGAGTTAGATACGATCGTGTGCATGTGATTCAGATTCAACTTAAACCTCCGAACCACAGAAAAGAACATGCTTTCTGGAAAAGATGGTAAAGATAACACCAGTCATCAAAGTCCAAAGCTGTAAGAACAGACATTAGTATTGGATTCACAACTTGTCACCTGTGACAAATGCACCATCATGACATTTCATTAAAATCACTTGCCCAAAATAAACCTTTTGCAGGAACCGGAGTCGGTAAAAAAAACATCAGATTCTTTGATCCTCAGCATCCTGGGACCAAGAGTCACATGACCAAAAAAACAACTGAACTTTAACTGAGCTGAGAGGAAGAGGGAAGAGAGGAAGAGAGGAGGAGAGGAGGAGAGGAGGAGAGGAAGAGGGAGGAGAGGAAGAGAGGAGAGGAAGAGAAGAGAGGAAGAGGGAGGAGAGGAAGAAGGAGGAGAGGAAACAATGAGAGGAGAGGAAACAATGAGAGGAGAGGTTGTGAGCAGGTAGTCAAATTGAAAATAGTTTAATATATTTTGAAAATGGAGCCTCAGTTTTTTCTTTTTAAATCACTGTTGATACTTTCTGGGCACATGTCATATATGATATAGGTTTATATTAAAAAAAAAAAAAAAAAAATATATATATATATATATATATATATATATATATATATATATATATATATATATATTTATATAAAAAAATATATATTTTATTTATATATATATTATATTTATATAAATAAATAAAAAATATATATATCGGGGAAAAATATATATGTTTATATAAAAAAGATATATATATATATGTAGTATTTTTTAATATATATATATGTTTATATAAAAAAAGATATATATATATATATATATATATATATATATATTCTATTTATATAAATAAATAAAAAATATATATCTGGAAAAAAAAAATATATATATATTTTTTTTAGATACATATTTTTATTTATATAGATATTCATATTTATGACACTTCGTTCCAAAAAGCGGCCGCCTGATTGGTCGAACGGCTAACGGCTAACGGTTGAACCACGGTAACCTCATCACACACGAGCAAAATATGATGAATATGATGAAGTAACTATTGCAGAACTTTAAACACAGACTGAGAAAAGAAAGCGCAGGCTGACGCGCGGAGAAGCTTTTGTTCCTCGCTCAGAATCGATCGATCATTTTAAACGAGTCTAAAATATTCAGTGCCCGATATCGTGGGGCGGGACTAACGAAAAACGGCTTTTATGGTCTCATAAAAATTCCACTATTTTTTTTGTTTGTTTTTTACTAATTATCAAAGAAATTCAACTTCAAGCATTTCTTTTGTCTTTTTATGTATCTTTTCTTTTGTCTTTTTATGTATCTCGGCATTGTAGCTCTCTCTCTCCTGCAGCTGGAGGGCCGACAGAAGACGATGCATCCATCACATCCATTGGACTTTCTTTTGCACTTTCTGGATTTTAAATTAAGATATTTCAAACTTAGCGCTGCACCACAAAAGAAAGAAAAAGACAGGAGAGCCGGTGAGCTGCCGGGACCTTCGTTCCATCTGGAGGACGTTTTCTGAGACTTTTTCTCGCGGTTTATGTTCGATACGCAGTTCTGGACATTAAAGTGCAGAGAGGCGCCTGAGAACCCAAAACACACAGCACAGAACATTACAGCTGCTCTACGGGAGAGAGAGCTTACAGCAACAAGAGCCACGGTCTCTCCTTCAGCCGCTGTGTGTGGCTCCTGAGAGCAGAAAGACTCAAACAATGGGAACTAAGCTAACGCCGCTTTATACTTCAAAGTAATGGCGTTTTATGGTATTTTTAACAACATGTGGCGCTTTGATCCAAAATGACACGTCCAATTACGGGGAAATATGTGAAAATATTAGTTCAAAATGTCGCACATCTATAAAAATGTATTTGGCGGAAGGTTTAGATTATCTGAATTTTTGTCCGATCCAGTGTGAACCCCAAATAGAAAGAAGTCGTAACTAAGGTGTAACTCAGGTTCTATGAGTACGAGAACTGCAAAGGGGAGAAGGAGGAGTAATTTGTATAGACTTCTATACAACCAAAGGATCTGCCCCCTGGTGGTCAGGAGAGAGAAAGCAGCTTTAACACATGAAGCATATACTTCTATACAAGCAGAGGAGTCGCCCCCTGGTGGTCAGTAGAGAGAATGCAGCTTTAACACATAAAGCATATACTTCTATACAACCAGAGGAGTCGCCCCCTGGTGGTCAGGAGAGAGAATGCATCTTTAACACATGAAGCATAGACTTCTATACAGCCAGAGGAGTCGCCCCCTGGTGGTCAGGAGAGAGAATGCAGCTTTAATACATGAAGCATATACTTCTATACAACCAGAGGAGTCGCCCCCTGGTGGTCAGTAGAGAGAATGCAGCTTTAACACATAAAGCATATACTTCTATACAACCAGAGGAGTCGCCCCCTGGTGGTCAGGAGAGAGAATGCAGCTTCAACACATGAAGCATAGACTTCTATACAACCAGAGGAGTCGCCCCCCTGGTGGTCAGGAGAGAGAATGCAGCTTTAATACATAAAGCATAGACTTCTATACAACCAGAGGAGTCGCACCCTGGTGGTCAGGAGAGAGAATGCAGCTTTAATACATGAAGCATAGACTTCTATACAACCAGAGGAGTCGCCCCCTGGTGGTCAGGAGAGAGAATGCAGCTTCAGCACATGAATCATATACTTTTTTTGTCTTTGAGGGAGTCTGAACCACAAGGAAGCTAATAATGGACCAATAAATTAAATACGATAATAAACAAACTAAAATAAAACAACCAAATCCTCTTTCCCAACACAAAGACCTTGTTCCCCACATGACGCCTGCATCCCAGTAAGAAAAGCCGTTGATGGGGAAAGACCCAGAGGACGCTACCCAGACCAGCGGCTCGTCTTAGCGACTCACTTGGCGTCCACGATGTCGTAGAGGTTCTTGAGGAAGTCGGAGTCCAGGTGGTTGTGCTCGCCGGTCAGCGTGTGGAAGTAAACCATGACGTACTCCTTCACCGTGATGTGGTCCATGACGTGGATGAAGTACAGCAGCGCCTGCACCAGCAAACACAAGAAACCAGTGAGATACACAGGCCGGGATCCAGGGAAATATTATTCTGTTCATTACTATTTCATTTTATCGCTTTAATTGGCCAGTCTTGTGGGGTTTTTGGCAACAAAGTTTTAGATTATTTTGGGTGAAGTTTTGCTGCTTTTGGTAGATGGTGAACACAAATAACTATTTCAAAAAAAAAAAAAAAGTACAGATGTTGTAAATTTGTCTCTACTTTATTTGTGTCTATAAGAAAATGTGGAATACAAACGTCAGGGTTCAGACACATTCTGACCAATGGTTTCCATGACTTTTTCATGACTTTAAACCAAATGTCATGACAAACATTCAGTGAAATCTGGGTGTAAACAGTAAAAAGTGAGTAAATGTAGTATTTAAACTAACAATGAGAATACAAAGCATACAGTAAACCTTAAATGACTCAAATGAATGAGACAATAGTTTGATTAAAAGAATAAACATTTATATAGATGCCTGTATGTATGCCTGCTTATATTTTGAGCGTCTTTCTTTTAAAAGCATATTCATTATTTCAAACTCAGCGTAAATGAACGTCATGAACACATGAATATAACACATTTACATGAACACATGAATATAACACATTTACATGACTTTTACTAAACTTTGGGGATTTTATTTTTTTTCAAGGACTTTTCCAGGCCTGGAAATAACCATTTTAAAACTCCATGAAATGTGTGCACACAAATCACACACACACACAGATTCAAAATATGAAACATGAGCCCAAAGATTGAATGCAACGTCAATAAAAGTGTTTTATTTTGAAATGCGCATCCTGTTACGTTACCTTTTCGATGTCGATGAGCGTCACCGGGATGTTCCGACCAACCAACACCATCACGGTCCGGCCGCACATGTCCACACCTGGAGACACGCAGTGTTAACAGGTTACACACACACACACACACACACGACGTCCTGTAGGTGGCGCTGTCGTACAGCTTGTGTAAACAATGTTCTGAATCTTGATAATCATTCGTGTGTTGCAGCTTCTCAAAAGTGAGGCTTGTCTGTTATTTTGCTTTGAGGTTGCTGTTGTTGTTGTGGTGAGTTGAACATATTTGGGTTTTGGGCCGTTGGGCTGACAAAATGAGATATCTAAAGATGTCACTGAGGGATCTGAGAGCTTGTGACAGACTTTCTTTCCTCCAGTATTCGGACATTTTATAGATTATGTTTACAATTAATTCATTCTGGGAAGAAATAAAGATGTTAAGGGAATAAACATGAAAACATTTGTGGATGAAGGTGAAGTCTGTGATATTTAGAGTTGTGTGTGTAAATGTCAGTTTTCAGCTCGTTCAACGTCACCAGAGATTTAATTTAAACTGCAATCTGTCGTTAACTGATTGAGTTTCTTAAACTACAGTTTTGATGATCAGTTAATCACCTAAATTATGTTTTATATGACTCAATTGGATATATTTAGTTTTTTGGACCTTTCTCACTATTTTCCATCATGTTGAAGACGGGGAAAAAAGAAGAAAAAACTTTTGTTGCAGTTTTAATCAATTTGCAAATATCTCCATTATCACTTTGGCGTATTGCAAAAACATCATCTGCCATGTTCTCACTCTACTGTTCTCACTCTACTGTTCTCACTCTACTGGTTTCACTCTACTGGTTTCACTCTACTGGTTTCACTCTACTGTTCTCACTCTACTGTTCTCACTCCACTGGTTTCACTCTACTGTTCTCACTCTACTGGTTTCACTCTACTGTTCTCACTCTACTGGTTTCACTCCACTGTTCTCACTCCACTGGTTTCACTCCACTGGTTTCACTCCACTGGTTTCACTCTACTTTATGGATCTTCAGATGTTTTGGTTTTGTCAAACGTGAAACTTTAGTTCTGATTAAATTACATTATTTAAGTTCAACTGCTTTTCTTACATCATTTTGATGAGAGTCAAAGGATTGTAATAAGAGGATTTATGACATCTGTTTATGTCTCTCCATAAATCAAAAAAATACTGTCAACAGCCAGAAGAAAAATCAAAAGAATTTCCATATTTTAGTACACACATTTTGAAAAATGACTTTTGGTGAATTTAGGAGAAATCTGCAGAAGAAACCCCTAAATGTGTATTTTTCATGTTTTCTTTCCACCAGCCTGAAAGAAGACGCGTTATGGAAGAAAAACTGACAAATCTCTAAAATTGACCAGCGCATAACAACTATTTGTTTGTCTGTCCTGACTTATTTTAATTTCCCATCTGAGGTCCTGAGCAAACTGACCTTTAACCCCTACAACCAAAATCCCTGGGCGCTAAACTGTTGCACAACACCGCCTCCTGCTGGTCATGAGCTCAAACTGCACCTTGTAACGCTGAGATGGAGCAAAGCATTTCATTTAATGAAACAGACAGTTACTGGTTGTTTCTCACCAGTGTTGAGCTCAATGATGTGGAAGAAAGTCATTTACCAATTGAAGTATCTCTCTCTCTCTCACACACACACACACACACACACACACACACACACACTTTCTGTTTCCTTTCATAACACGCACCGGTTTGATACAAGGCTTTCAGTGCAGCGACGTCCGACAGGTCCTCTGCTCTCGCCCGACACAGCCAGCGGCCGTAACTGCAGGAGACAGACACACACACACACACACACACACACACACACACACACACACACACACACACACACACACACAGGTTGGACATGCATCTGAGGTATACAGGAATACAGGAGACATAGAATAGACTTTATAGTTTGTTTTTTGGACTCTTACTTCCTCTGGTGTTGTTTCAAGATGGCCGCCTCTGACATCTGGCCCTGCAGGATCTGTTTCCGCTGTTTGTCCACGTCGCCCTCCATCCGGGCGAAGGCGTGGTTCCCCACCTGACCCAGATCCGACTTCAGACTCTCCTCCTCAGAATCATCTGCAAACACACGGACGACAGCGTGACCGTTAATCGTCTTTAATGGGTTAAACACCAGCGCTGTGGTAAAGGTACACACACACACACACACACACACACACAGAAAAGGGTTGCGTACCTTCCAGGGTCCCTGGTTTCTCGGCGATGCGGATCTGCCTCTCCGGGACGACGGGCTCCCCCTCAGTGTTGCCGATGTCGGCCGGGATGCGAGGAAGAGAGACCTTCTCCTCTTCCTCAGAGCGAGGGAAGTACAGAAGCAGCAGCTTCCTGTACACCGGCTGAGAACACACACGTAAATATATATATATATATATATACATATTCATATTAATGCCCAAATAAATCGTCACACTAGACAGCATGAGGGAGACGGAGCTCAAATAAACAGCCAGCATCGGATTCTGTAGATGTGGGCCATAAGGGGCATGTTTACATTTTGGGTAAATTATGATAAATAAATACAATTAAATACATAAAACATTTAAATAATCAAATGAATCTATAGTAAAATATAAATACATGACAATAAATAATTATATAAACACCAAAAAAATAAATTCATATTTTTTATTTATTTATTTATTTATATTTATATATATATATATATATATATATATATATATATATATATATATATATATATAAATATAGATCAAATTAAATCAAATGAAACAAAAATAAATCAAATTATTATTAATTCCTTTCTCACACACACACCTCCTCTGTGTCCGACACGGCGAACACCACGGCCTCCAGGCTGTTTCCGTGGTTCTCCAGGAACCTGCGCACTGTTCCTTTAAAACACAAACACACACATGTATTTATTTATGTGTACGAATTAGCTGAACTACTTAAAGGGATAGTTTAGGATGTATGAAGTAGGTTGTGAGAGGAACTGAAACCGTCATATATGCTCCCTTCAACTCCACTGAAAAAAAAAAACAGTAATTTAAAAACTGCGGAGAAACTGCGGAAACTAAGAGACATGCTGCTCCGTCGCTGCCTCAACCAGTTAGTCATGTCGTGTTATCTTTGTGTGACTTTGGTATCCAAACTAACCCTTTAAAAACACCAAAGTCACACAATAACACCAACGACCCGACTGACCGAGGCAGCTGCTGTGTTCTGTGAGGCCAAATGACTGGTTTTGTCAATGGAGTCTGGTAAAGTTGAAGAGAACAAAGATAACGACTTCAGTTCCTCGTTCCTTAGAAAATATTCTAAATACAGCGTCTACATGTGTGTGTGTGTGTGTGTGTGTGTGTGTGTGTGTGTCTCTCTCTGCCTGTATAATTTATTGACCTCTTTATGGAGTGCGTGTTATTATTTTAGTCCCACATACTAAAACATAAGTGTCTTGGAACCAAAAAAAGAAAGTATAATATATGTCTCTGTACGAATAAAAAGCTGTGTGTGTGTGTGTGAGTGTGTGTCTCACTGAAGGCGATGTGTGTAGCGTCCTCCAGCGGGTAGCCCCTCTTGGCCGTGCTCACCACACAGAGGCCAACGGACGCCATCGACTGCTCTCTGAGGAGAAAGAACCACAACTTCAGCACATTAACCTTCACACCAGCGGAAAAAAAAGATTTATGGCATCATAACTGTGTTATACTGCAAAAAGATATGTTTTTCAAACTCTCTATACTTGCAGCCATCATTGTGCCGTTTCTACAGGGGTGCCTTTGCTTGTTTACTGTATTTGATTGTACATTCTCATATTTTATATTTAACAATACACAGGTGAACAGTTTAAAAAAAAAAAAAAATCAATGTAATAGATTTCACCACTGACATTAAAAATGCAAATGAGGCATTATCTAATGGTAACCTTTGCTGAATTTAGGAGAAATCTACAGACGTAAATATACAAAGTCATAAAATAAACACCCGTGTGTGTTTTTTTGGGACATTTTCTTTCCTCTTGTCTGAAAGAAGTCGGGTCATGGAGGCAGAATAGCCTCAAACATCTGAACCTGACATCATGGAGGCAGAATAGCCTCAAACATCTGAACCTGACGTCATGGAGGCAGAATAGCCTCAAACACCTCAACCGAACGTCATGGAGGCAGAATAGCCTCAAACACCTGGACCTGACGTCTTGAGGCAGAATAGCCTCAAACACCTGGACCTGACGTCTTGAGGCAGAATAGCCTCAAACACCTGGACCTGACGTCTTGAGGCAGAATAGCCTCAAACACCTGGACCTGACGTCTTGAGGCAGAATAGCCTCAAACACCTGGACCTGACGTCTTGAGGCAGAAAACCTTTAAACATCTGGACTTGACGTCTTGAGGCAGAATAGCCTCAAACACCTGGACCTGACGTCTTGAGGCAGAATAGCCTCAAACATCTGGACTTGACGTCTTGAGGCAGAATAGCCTCAAACACCTGGACCTGACGTCTTGAGGCAGAATAGCCTCAAACATCTGGACTTGACGTCTTGAGGCAGAATAGCCTCAAACACCTGGACCTGACGTCTTGAGGTAGAATAGCCTCAAACATCTGGACTTGACGTCTTGAGGCAGAATAGCCTCAAACACCTGGACCTGACGTCTTGAGGCAGAATAGCCTCAAACATCTGGACTTGACGTCTTGAGGCAGAATAGCCTCAAACACCTGGACCTAACGTCTTGAGGCAGAATAACCTCAAACACCTGGACCTGACGTCTTGAGGCAGAATAGCCTCAAACACCTGGGCATCTTACGTGGCCAGCTGCATGGTGTTCCGGTAGCAGCTGAACAGCGAGCTCTCGGCCGCCGTGCGGTACTTGGCTTTGTACTTCGGGCCGACCGTGTGCACGATGAAGCGCGCCGCCAGGTTGAAGCCTTTGGTCAGCTTCGCCTCGCCGGTCCGGCATCCTGCGCACAAGCAAAGTGTTAGAGACGAGGCGGAATATTCCAAACGTGTAATAAAGAATAAAACACAAACATTTACAGTGAACATATGCATCAAAATCTGAATAAACATAAACTTGCAGGCAGAAGTAAATGCGTAAAAAAAAAAAGGTCTTAATGTTCATCACATATATATATAAATATTCATCCTAATAGTAAAAATAAATAAAAAATAATATTGTTCTCAAAAACTATGTTTTATACATTTTCTAAATTGATTTATGTTTGAACTTTGTTTAATTTCTGAACACACATTTTTTTTTCTTTCTAATGGAACAAAAATAAATAAAATGTTCTGCTTAAAAAACAAGGAGAATTTGTTTGTTGCCAAGAAGTAAATAATTGTTTTGCTTCGTACGTTATTTATTTTCTGAAACACCGGACTTTAAAAACAAGTATTTATGACGGATAAATTTTATATATTTACTTGCTCTCACTGTATTTGAGTTTTAAATGAAGACATTCAGGATCCTCCACTTTGTTTATTATTATTAACAAGCTCTTTTTATTATTATTATTATTATTAACACGCTCCATTCGTCAGTTCTGATGCTTTTTTTAAGCACTCTGGCAACTCATTTACTGTATATCAAAAAGCATAATTGTGAATTATTAACTGTGATAATGATCTGGATAACTTGATGCCAATCGAAAACAAAATATACTTTTTAAAATGTATTTCATAACAACGGAGCAGCTGCATCCACTGAGGAAGGCCATGAAATGTGGTTGAAAGCTTAGGAAACACAAAGGAAGTTGTTCCTCGTGTTGAGAGTTCGAGCATCGAGATTCATTTGGATGAAAACTCTTTCAAAGATGATTTTATTTGGGTGTTTTTTATTTCTCAGAGCTTCACTTTGTGTTTCTCTCTAAAAGACTAAATCCTGTCAATCTGAGTCGCGACGGCAGTTTGGAAAACTTTTTCTTAAATTAAAAAAATAATAATAATCGAAGCATCGCATGCTTTTGTCACATTCACATGTTTGTTGTCTCCCCCAAACCTTCAGGTATTGTAATATTTTTCTTCTCAGGTATTGTCATATTTCTGCTGCACCTTTGAGCTTGAGCAGCTCGTCCCGCAGCTCGGGTCCCGCCTGCAGGTGCACGCTGTCGGACACGGGGTTCTTGTCGTTCAGCGACTCGTTGCTGGTGTTCAGGACGGCCGTGCAGTTCAGCAGCGCCACGTCACCGCGGCTAAAGAGAGAGAAGAAGAAGAAACATGGAGGTTAACCCCGGGCCTCTGGTCATGTGATCAGGTCACTGACCTTCAGGCTCCTTTTAGACGGAGATGAGGGCAAAACCATCAACTGGTCTACGCTTAAAGCTTCACATCTCATGTTTTATGATTCTTTAACTTTTTGTTTTATTTCCTGGTTATTGTTTAACGTGTTCTTTCTGTTTTGCTGATTGAGTTTCTTGTGATTATTCCCTGTTTTCTCTCTTTTATATCTTAAATATCCTTTTTAATTTCTCAATAAAACAACCGGATTATATATATGTTTTTCTTTTTAATTAATTAAATCATTTTACTGGAGATTGTTTTAATAATTGTTGTATTTATGCCAAGGATCACTTTTAATTTATTACATTATTTTATTGTAGAAAAAAAGTAATTTTATAATTGTTTCATGTATGCCAATCATAACTTTTAATGAATGAAATCATTTTATTTAAAAAATAAAAATCATTTCATTATAGTTTTATTTATGCAAAGCATCACTTTTAAATTAAGGAAATTAATTAATTGTAGAAAAAAAGTGTTATATTTTTATTAACGTGTCATAAACTACTGCAGCATCTATTGCAGTAAATCCCCAAATTCCAGCCAAGCGGCTCATTAAAGTCGTATCTCGTGTCAAAGCCGGGTGACCGCATGACCGCATGCACGCACGCACACACACACACACACACACACACAAAGTAAAATAAATAAATAAAGCTTATTTGCACTTCACCCTGCAGCCCTCCGGGGTTCGTCTGGAAAAGAACTATGAGGAAGTGTGTGTGTGTGTGTGTGTGTGTGTGTGTGTGTGTGTGTGTGTGTGTGTGTGTGTGTGTGTGTGTGTGTGTGTAGCATTTAGTCACAAGTTCAGCAGCCAAGACCCAGAAGGAAGAGGCTTCATCATCATCATCTCTTTTCGGTGAATAAAGGAGTCACAGTGCCAGAACTTCATCTTCATCGCTCTAAATATGAAGGTTATGAAAACTCCTCATGAAGCTGAGCATTCCACCTCCACCCAGTTATGATAACAGAGCGATGAGCTGCTGATGTGTTATGAGTTATTAGTTATTAGAGAGCTGGAGGAACTTAACTTCAGCCATGAGTCAAAAAATATTATGGCCTCCTTACTAAGTATTATGCAAGCCATTTCATGCCAGCCTGTCACTGGGTCTAACATTTACAGTCAGACCTGCAAACTCATGAGGGGTGAAAAAGGTGACACCAGAGGGCGGGGGGGGGGGGGGGGGGCGGGGGGGGGGGGGGGGGGGGCGAACAGCGTCACTCATCGAGAAGCTGACAAACTATGATCATTATGGGTTTTAATTCTTCTTTTGTCAATACCCAAGTGTGTGTACACACATATACATATATACATACATACACTACCGTTCAAAAGTTTGGGGTCACCCAGACAAATGTTCAGCAATTTCTCTCATGGAATAATCTTCATTTCTAAGAACAAGAACAGACTGGCGAGTTTCACATGAAACTTCTCTTTTTCTGGCCATTTTGAGAGTATAATGGAACCCACACATGTGATGCTATGCATAGGAAGGCCAGTTGTAAAGCTTCTCTCACCAGCATAACTGTTTTAAGTTGTGCTAACATAATTGCACAAGGGTTTTCTAATCCTCCATTAGTCTTCTTTGCGATGAACAAACACAATGTCCCATTAGAACACTGAGTGATAGTTGCTGGAAATGGGCCTCTATACACATATGTAGATATTTCATTAAAAACCAGACGTTTCCACCTAGAATAGTAATTTACCACATTAACAATGTATAGTGTATCACTGATTTATTTAATGTAATCTTCATTGAAAAAAAACAGTGCTTTTCTCTGAAAAATAAGGACATTTCTAAGTGACCCCAAACCTTTGAACGGTAGTGTGTGTGTGTGTATATATATTTTGTAGACTTAATACTTACAATATGCAATACTGCTATACTACACTGAATATTGTTTTGCTACTACTACATTTCACTTCATAATATTACACTTATATGCCATAATGTACCAGCCTTTTTATTTGACCATATTATGTCATACTGTTATACCACTTTAATTTGAGCCATTAAAAAACTGGTGGGAGGGAAATTAAGCCGCTGTAGACATCTTAACGCTGATTGGCCAAGACTCGCGACGTCAAAGATCTTCTATTGCTAAGATGATCACGACCCCCCTCCCAAAAACAAAAACTCTTCGGATCTACGTGATTCACGTGGATGACATATTTTGGTTTCAAAATGGTGAATTTTGCCAAAAGGTGAGGGATTTTCATGCCTGATAAACACTCTCCTTCACTGGAAGTTGAGCTTCCATTCGATTCCAAGAGAATATTAAGCGAACCTTTGAAATGTTGCAAATAAAGAAAGAAAGAAAGAAAGAAAGAAAGAAATGCGCTCGAGGCTACAAAGTAGCTTTTAAATGTTCTTTCATGAAAAGATGATCAGTAACGTCAGAACTTATTCAACAAGGACAAGGACAAGAACAGGAACAAGGACAAGAACAAGAACAAGGACAGGAACAAGGACAAGAACAAGGACAGGAACAAGGACAGGAACAAGGACAAGAACAAGGACAAGAACAAGGACAAGAACAGGAACAAGGACCAGGACAAGGACAGGAACAAGAACAAGAACAAGGACAAGGACAAGGACAAGAACAGGAACAAGAACAAGAACAAGAACAAGAACAAGGACAAGGACAAGGACAAGAACAGGAACAAGAACAAGGACAAGAACAGGAACAAGGACAAGGACAAGAACAAGGACAAGAACAAGGACAAGAACAGGAACAAAGACAAGAACAGGAACAACCATCAGAACAAGGACAAGAACCAGAACCAGGCTCAGAGAGAAGGCACAGTCATGTGACCCACAAAGAGGATTTATGAAGGGGGCCTTCAGTAAATCTAATTATTCTGAAGGAAAAGAGGATTTGTGGCTTCATCAAAGACTTCAGTTCACTGGAACATCAGTCAGACAAATTAAATCAGATATAAAAAAATCACGATTTTGAGGTCTATAGAGGACCAGGACTACACTGAGGTCTATAGAGGACCAGGACTACACTGAGACCAGGTAGAAGTTTCTCCCATTAGCTTTAAAGTTTGGTGGTTTGTGTGTGCATCCCTTTAAGAGAACCTGGTCCTCTACTGGAAGACCTACAGCAGCAACACAGGAAACACAAAGTGACTCACAAGAGGACGATCTTGCGGTTGATGTCCGGCCTGAAGGGGAACGGCGAGGGGAAGTCCTGCAGGCTCCGGTCCTGGTCCTGCAGGCCCTGGTTCTGGTCCTGGTCCAGCGGCGTCTCCTCGGCCAGCTGCTGCTGCCACGTGGGGAGAGTCTGTATGTCCACGAACTGGGAGCGAGCGCCCAGAGGGTCCATCCCGCCTCCGGGTCTGCAGGTCTGATGCTGGACCTCCACGCAGGACGGAGAGACTCGGTTACAATAAAGGATTACATGATGAGGTTCCTCTCTTCCTCCTGAACGACCGGCTTCTACTTATTCAACTTTAAAAAACTTGAATTAAAGCTCTGATGGTCGTAAACATGAAACTGATTTTTTTTACAGATTAAATTATTGATTTGGTTGACTAACAATCATATCAGAAAATGCATGTTACATATTCTTTTATATAAAATATTACTAATACATTTTATAATAATACAATAAATATGTTTTATTTGCAATGATGAATAAATAAATACAAATCATTGCACATTGATTTTCTACAAATAAATGAATCTGCCAGTCTTCAGAAAACCCTTTTTAACTTGTAAAATATGATTTAATTGTCATTTATCAAACAAAAACAATGACATATTTCCAGCTCTCTCTTGCTTCTAGATAAACTTAAAAAATTTAAATAAAAAAATAACATTAAAAGAAATGCTTTAAGTCTTTCCAGCTCTTTCTGGCTTCTATAATAATACATATAATGTATATTATATTAAAATAAACTTAATTTGTTTTGATAATTTGCTACTTTTCTCTAGGCTCTGTCAATGTCAATTGACAAATAGTCAATTTAATTATTATTCAATAAATACCTTTTCTTCACCCTAAATTAAATATATTGAGCCTGATATTATTTTAAAGGGAATAAATCGACATATATTTGTGAATATAATTGTGACCTGAACCATAATCTCTCTCTAACATAAGGAAACCAGGATGCTTTCCTAAATTGGTTCTCTAGAAGACGACCACGACATGATACATGTGATTTATTCCCCACTGTCATATCATTAATGAACCCAGAACACAGCCGAATAAGAAGCTTCTCCAGAGACTCACTCACGACCACAACACTCGCGTTACACCCGTTTCATCTGCATTCTGACCCTTTCTTTATCGCAACATCAGCAGTAAACACTCACCCACCTCGGCTGCTGGGTTTCCTGCAGAAAAAATAGAAACTTAAAATGCAGAATAAATCCTGACACGACAATGTGTGAACTCAGGAGATAGCGTGGTTCCCCTGAGAGCTCATATTAACGAGCGAAGTGTCGCGAAACCCGTCAAATGAAGTTTAAAAGAGCCAATTAGTCGAGTTTACACGTTTAGCCATTGAGCTACAGGGGCTTCTTGCTGCAGCGTCAAGCTGGCTGGAGGAACGGACGTCACATCCGGTTAGGGGTTTCAGAATAAAGGTTGGATGTTTTTATACAGATAGATTTAAAAACAGGTTAAATATGGAGAATGATGATGTATGTCTGATTTGTCTGATTGTTCGCATAGTTGGTTGTTATGCTGTTATGTATTATTTTTGATTGATCGTTTTTAATTGTCTAGTTTGAGGTAATGTTTAACGTGTATAAACTTCTTTTTTTAAAGGATTGAACGAAATATTTAAAAATATACAAACTAAAAATACAATTTTTAAAATACAGCAGAGAAAATACAGTATATTCGCCATTCTGTGGTATGTGCAAAATGAAATATTAATATTAATGAATTCAAATGACCTCCAAATTAGGAAGATATTAAAAATCCCTTCACAAACATGTTTTAATTGATGTACACAAGAAAAAAAAAACATTCTCAAAGTATGTATGCATGTTGAATGTCTCAAAAATAGTTGTGTTTTAATTGTTTAAAACTATTTAAAACATTTTAATTTCTGTTTCTCTTGTTTTTTTCATTGTTACGAAGCAATACACCAAAAGCTAATTCCTTGTTTATGAAAACCTAGTGGACAGTAATCCTGATTCTAGTTCTTTTATTTTGTAGGACCACATACAGGCCAACTTCCGGTTTTTGTCCTGCTATTTCTGTTCCACTTGATGCATATTTTCGCTCAGCTTCTAATCAGCTGACTAATAAGCTAAACACACTTCCGCTTTGGTTGTTCTGGGTCTCAGCAGACAAAAGCAACAGAGAGAAAACGATCGAGCAAAAAAATAAATAATATTATTATTGGTAATGTAATGCCTTGTAGAAGACACTGAAAAATAGATTTTGAATCTTTTTACCAGTTGAATAAATGAATACAAATATATGAAAACTACCAAACAGTTTGTACAAGTACAGTGTAAACGATAAATAACTTTTTAAATAATCATTATAGTCATTTTCATGCAAAAAATGACATGTAATGACAGTGACAGGGGGGATTTTAATACTTTATGTTCCTGATAATACTTCTCATGTTTTACAGTGTGGTATTAGTACTTTTACTAAATGAATACTTTCCACCGCTCGTGGTTGGTATCGATGTGCGCGTGATCCACTGCTTCGGTCTGAATCAGCAGGAAACACAAGCGAAGCTCGCGACTGCGTATCTGAGGTAAGAAGAGAAAATAACCGAATATTAAAACACGTTACGCTAAAAAAGGAAACGTTAACTTTACGTTAAACATTTATAATATACATACGGACATAAATATACGTTGTGTCGGACTTTAAGAGCTACGTGTACGCAGGAACTTCACCACGTGGGTTTGAGAAGCAGCGATGTGTCACTCGATTCGGTTTACAGCGTTGGGCGGGCAAGCGGGGTTTGACGCGTATTGACTCAATGCGAGTGCTGGGCTCTCGTAACCCCGCCCACGCTGGCTGGAAATTGTAGCAAAACAAACGCTCCTCTGAATAACTAGACTAGCATGCTTTACGGAGCTGGAAATGAGCTAAAAGTTAACATTTAGATTGATTATCGATTATTTATAAGCAGAATAAACGAGTATTAATCGCAGAAAAACGGTGTTACAAATGAAATACTGTTAAGTGCTCTGGTCACTGCTCGAAACAGTAAAATATATGTGGATCATCGTTGACACATTTTTAAATGAACTTTATTGCAAAATAAATCATTCTGATCAGTATGCATTATGATCACAGGTGTAAGAAGTATTCACGTGTTTCACTCCAGCAAAAGTAGTAATACTACAGTATATAAATACTGTGTTCTAAGTAAAAGCCCTGTAGTAGCTTGATCTACATTAATACATCACCATTTATTAGATATTAATAAACAATATAATTAAACTAGCCGTAGAGTATCTAAAGCTGTCAGATACATACAGTGGGGTAGAATTATGAAGTAGAAAAACACAAGTACATCATAATTGTATTACGGATTAAATGTTTTCCTACTTTAACACATTAATAGTGTCACATATTAAACATTCTGTTATTGTGTCTTATGACATTATAATGTCAATTATATGAGTTTAGCCGCTATATAACTTAACAATAAAATAATAGTCACACTGAAAAATGTCCTCTAGTTACATCACTGGTGAAAATATCCTAAATATTAAAACATATCTGTAATTAATGGATTTTAGGACAGTTGTATGTGGATACTTTTGGTCAGGACAAAATGATTATTTTTCCCACCTTGAAAGAATTTCTCTTAAAAAAGAAAACGGATCAATCGATTATTAGAATAATAACAGTTGACAAAATAATGGATTAATCGCTGCAGCTCTACATGCAGGTCGGATGATTTTACATCTCAGGCGTCTTAAACTCTGAATATAATGTAAATATTAGTGACTGCTGGCTGTTTTTATGACTTCATGATACATTTGTCCTAATTTCGGAGCACGTCGGAGATGATGTCATCGATCAGTTACGGCTGTAGACGTTTACACCCGACCTCCACAGATAGAAACATGTCATAAAACAACTAACACTTGAATGATCTTTGAAGCGTCCCGTCCTCTGAACCCGGACCCAGCTCGCCGTCATGGGCTTGACGAAGCAGTACCTGCGCTACGCCGCCAGCGCCGTGTTCGGCGTGATCGGCGGCCAGAAGGCCAACGTGGCGTACGTGACGCTGCGCGGCGGCGAGCGCGGGCGCTACGTCGCCGCGGCCGCGTGCGAACACGTGTTCGTCTGGGACGTCCGAAAAGGAGAGAAGGTGAGATTTTATTTACTTTACTTATTTATTTTGCAGCACGAGCCGGATTCAGGTCTCCAACTCAAGTCGTTCTTGTCTTTTTTTTGGATTTTTTTCCCAGGTCTTGATCCTGCCGGGCCTGAAGCACGAGGTCACCTTCCTCTGCCCGTCGCCGGACGGCGAGCACCTCGCGGTCGGCTACGAGGACGGCGCCGTGCGGATCTTCAGCCTGCTGAGCGGCGAGAGCAGCGTGTCCTTTAACGGACACAAGTCCGCCGTCAGCGTCATGCGCTACGACGCGCTCGGCGCTCGACTCGTCACCGGATCCAGGGTCAGTTAGAATGCTGCTTTACACGTTGCAGGGTTCTTACGGTCGAGGAGAACCTTTAGTAAAAGTCATGTAAATGTGTTATATTCATGTGTTCATGACGTTCATTTACGCTGAGTTTGAAATAATGAATATGCTTTTAAAAGAAAGACTCAAAATATAAGCAGGCATACATACAGGCATCTATATAAATGTTTATTCTTTTAATCAAACTATTGTCTCATTCATTTGAGTCATTTAAGGTTTACTGTATGCTTTGTGTTCTCATTGTTAGTTTAAATACTACATTTACTCACTTTTTACTGTTTACACCCAGATTTCACTAAATGTTGGTCATGGACATTTGGTCAAAAGTCCCGAAAATTTGGTTTCATGTCATGGACATTTGGTTTAAAGTCACGAAAGTTTAGTCAAAAGTCACGAACATTTAGTTTAAAGTCATGGAAATGTGGTCAAAAATCACGAAAATTTGGTCTAAAGTCATGGAAATTTGGTTAAAAATCATGGAAATCCATTGGTCAGAATGTGTATGAACCCTGGTATATGAGTTCAAATCCGGTAAATATCCAAACGAATCCTTTTCTTTTGTGAGTCCACATTTGATGAAACGTCTGAGCTTCATGTGTTTATTCTCTTCATTCCCTTTTATATTATTCCACCTTGAAGTACTGTTAATCTGTGCACTTTATTTTAATGTTCATATTCTATTGTCACTTTCAACATGCTCCCATTTCTTGCCCTCTGTTTATTCTTTAATGTTCAGCACCATGACACATTCCTTGTATGTGAAAACCTAACGTGGCAGTAAAGGGTTCTGCTTCTGGCTCTTCAGGACACGGACGTGATCGTGTGGGACGTCATCAACGAGTCGGGGCTCTACCGGCTCCGGGGCCACAAAGACGTCATCACTCAGGCCTTGTTCCTCACGGACAGGAACCTGCTGGTCACCAGGTGATCTGTTCACGCCGGGTCACCATTTTAATTAAAGTGCATTCTTAAACAAATACATAGGATAAGATAGAATGGAACTAAACAAAATAAAATAAAGCAAAATAATGTTAAATATAACTTTATCAGCGACACTACCACTGTAGTCCACAGGGGGCGCCAGAACCAAAAGAACAATAAAGTTCCTCATCTTGACTTTAATAAAATATTGAGTTCTGATGACCGACAGCGTCAGAGCTTATTTGTAGAAAAAATCAAAGTGTACACAGATAATAATTATTATAAAACACAATCCGGAATGCAATATCATGTTTTTATGTATTTTAATTGTGTTTTTTCAGCTGATAACCTTATAATAGTGATAAAAACAACCTTTAAAACAAGACGCTGTGCTTCTGTCTCAGCTCCAAGGACAGCTTCGTGAAGTGGTGGGACCTCGACACGCAGCACTGCTTCAAGACCATGGTGGGCCATCGCAGCGAGGTGAGGTTCTCCAGGTTCTCCAGGTTCTCCAGGTTCTCCAGGTTCTCCAGGTTCTCATGTTCTCCTCCACAGTTTAAGGGAACACTATACTTAGAACATCTTCACCTCGACGTCTGACGGGGAACAAACGCTGTCATCTACACTCTGGTCAACGTCACCAGACTCCACTGAGACAAACAGTGGTTTTCACAATAACACTAACTAACTGATGGAGGCAGCTCCTGTTCTGGGGGGTCAGAAACCCTGTTTTTGTCAATGGAGTCTGGCTTTTAATATTTTGAAACCATGTAACGTGTATTCTCTCTCTCTCTCTGTGTGTGTGTGTGTGTGTGTGTGTGTGTGTGTGTGTGTGTGTGTGTGTGTGTGTGCTAGGTGTGGAGCATGGTGCTGCTGAACCAGGAGAGCCGGCTGCTGACCGGCTCAGCCGACAGTGAGCTCCGAGCCTGGGACGTGAACTACCTGCAGGAGGCGAGGAAGAAAAGAAAACATCATTCAATATATAAAGAAATATATATTTTGCATCAGACGTGGTAACAACGTGTGTGTGTGTGTGTGTGTGTGTGTGTGTGTGTGTGTGTGTGTGTCATCAGGAGAAAGCTGAGGGAGAGCCGGAGGTGAAGAAGGGGAAAACTCTGCTGGATGATGAAGACGATGAAGACGATAAGGAAGCTGGTGGTGATGAAGAAGAGGTGGATGAAAGTCCTGAGGAAGTACGAGAGTGAAAGAATCCTTTGAGAAACACTGAATAAAATGATGAAGAGTACATGTATGTATGTACATATGTATGTATACACAGTATGTGTATTTATATACGTTTGTGTGTGTGTATATATGTATATATGTGTGTATTCATATATTTATTTGTATGTATATAAATATATATATCTACACACACATATATAAATATATTTTCATATATATTTATTCACATACATACATATATATGTATATATAAATATATATGTGTGTGTAATTATATATGTATATATATGTGTATATATATATATATATATATATATGTGTCTACAATGAAATGTAAAGAATGGGGGTGTGTGTGTATATACATATATAAATATATGTATATACACACACATAAATATATTATTTTTTATATATATGTATATATATATGATGTTTTAACAGAAACAAGTAATGCTTAAATAATACATATCTGCATCTTTCGAGGACACAACCTGAGTTGTACAAGTGTCTCACACACATCTTAATATTCACATATGAATGTATTCATATTCACATCTTCTCTCCCTCAGAGCATCTTGAGCTGTCAGAAAGCCGGGTCCATCCTGCGTGAGACTCGAGATCGCGTCGTCTCTCTGGCGGCGGACGCCAAGGCCCGAGTCCTCGCCTGCCACGTGAGTGATGGCGGCCCGGCTCCCTCCTTCAGGGACGCAGAGAACCTCAGGGTTCCTTCAGGGATCCTGAGACCTCTGGGAGTTTAAGGAAGGGTTTATCCGCCCCAAAAACCAAACTTTTAATGCACGTCGTGAATGTTTTTGTTTGATGGAAGTTACGTCGCTTTAGTCTTTAGTGCAAAAATATAAACGTAGCATCTTCAAGCTTTCTGCAAACAATACATCAAAAGGTTACGAGAAGAATATTTAAATACTTAAACAAAGTAAAATAGCAATGACTCCTCTATTCAAATAATAGCATCACAGCACCGTGTTTTGTTTAACGTGGTTATTTTAATGGCCTCTCTGGTTTGTTATTGTTGAGTTTTAATGAAGCTGTTTCTTTGCGTTTGTCCTAATTTGTGACTTTAATTGCGTTATCGATGTTCCTGTTTTGAATGCTTGGCATCTTTCTTCAGGGCAACGACTCGGTCCTGGAGCTCTTCACCGTGCTGTCGGAGGAGGAGGTCTACAAGAGGATGACCAAGAAGATCAAGAAAGCCAAAAAGAAGGCAGCCAAGTAAAGCCGCTCCTTTCTCTCTGGCTCGTTTTGGGAGCGTTGCATGCTGGGATGCCTCCTGCTCCCTCTGCTGCACGCTGGTGTTCATCGTGTGGCGTCCCGTCTCTGTAGGGCTCAGGAGGCGGCGGGCGTGGAGCCGGCGGCGGTGGAGCAGACGCTGACGGACGAGATCCTCCGACTGACCACCATCAAAGCCTCGGCCAAGATCAGGTGAGCGAGGAGCCGAACGCAGCGCTCATGGAAAACCTGGAAGAGTCATGGAGTTTTAAAATGGTTATTTCCAGGCCTGGAAAAGTCCTTGAAAAAAAATAAAATCCCCAAAGTTTAGTAAAAGTCATGTAAATGTGTTATATTCATGTGTTCATGTAAATGTGTTATATTCATGTGTTCATGTAAATGTGTTATATTCATGTGTTCATGACGTTCATTTACGCTGAGTTTAAAATAATTAATATGCTTTTAAAAGAAATACTCAAAATATAAGCAGGCATACATACAGGCATCTATATAAATGTTTATTCTTTTAATCAAACTATTGTCTCATTCATTTGAGTCATTTAAGGTTTACTGTATGCTTTGTATTCTCATTGTTAGTTTAAATACTACATTTACTCACTTACTGTTTACACCCAGATTTCACTAAATGTTTGTCATGAACATTTGGTTTAAAGTCATGGAAAAGACCAATGGATTTCACTTTTCACCAAATTTAAAAGTCATGGAAATTTAGTTGAAAGTCATGGAAAAGTCCTGACTTTTCACCAAATTTTCCTGACTTAAATTTGGTGAAAAGTCATGGAAAAGTTATGAAAATTTGGTAAAAAGTCATGGAAATTTGGTTAAAAATCATGGAAAAATTATTGAAATTTGGTTAAAAGTCATGGAAACCCATTGGTCAGAATGTGTATGAACCCTGCAAACACGCAGCTAACTCCTCCCCCTCCCTCCTCTCAGATGGGTGGACATCCTGTCGTGTGCGAGCGGCGAGCTGAAGGTGGCGCTGCTGCTGCAGAACAACACCATCGAGACCTACAGCCTGCGGCCGGCGGACCGAACCCCCGCGGCCAACAAGACGGCGCGCCTCACGCTCGCCGGCCACCGCACCGACGTGCGCACGCTGGCCTTCAGCTCCGACAACCTGGCCGTGCTCTCGGCCTCCGGCGACACGGTGAAGGTCTGGAACCGCACCACGCTGCAGGTGATCCGCACCATGGCCTGCGAGTACGCGCTCTGCTCGCTCTTCGTGCCCGGAGACCGGCAGATCATCCTGGGAACGAAGGTTCGTCAGAATGCCGTTGTGTTGCATTTAACGCTCTGAACCCCAAAACACAAAAGCTGCGCCGTTTATTGCAGCCAGGAGCTGTAGAAACGGACATTGTTGTCAGAGTTTCAGCTTTCAGACGGTCCTCGAACGCATCACGTGTGAGGAACGCTTCCGTCGGGAAAATAAAGAACCGAAAAGAAGATTAAACTTGTGCTCCGAATAAACCGTTTAAAATAACCAGATTCTGTAAAATACATAAAATTCTGAGCTCCTCGGTTCAAATAGGAAGCCATGTTTGATTTGAGTGAGACCAACAGTCACGTGACAACAATTCTGTAAAGCTTTGTCTGAACTACCGGAGTAAAAATGTGAATGGCTCAATATATATATATATTCATTTTTTTATATTTTTATTTATTTTTTCCCCAACATTGGTAACACTTGTGGACACATTTTTTTTCTCCAATTTTTGTAAAAATCAATTTTTACAAGAAATTCCAATTTGTGTTTCAATTTATTTAATTTTTTTACTATTTACGTCACTAAAGACATCTTTGAATTCTCGCTACTTCTTGTCATCATTGTTCTATTTCCATAAAGCTGCAGGACTTTTATTTTGGAGCCACAGAGAGGAACATGTGACGCCTCAAAACTGCTTTGTGTTCAGATCTTGAAGGATTGAAGGATCATTTATTGTCATAAACGCGACACAGGGAAGCTCAACGTGCAACATGGCCGACATGTCGACACTAATAACTGGTGTTGTTTGTGCCGTCAGAGCGGGAAGCTGCAGATCTTCGAGCTGGCCTCTGGAAGCCTGCTGGAGACGGTGGACGCTCACCACGGATCTCTGTGGTCGCTCTGCCTCGCCCCCGACCAGGTGACCCCACGGCCTGTTAACCCCTGGTCTCTTTTCATAAAGCTGGAAAGATATCTGTGTTTTCTGTGCGTCTTCTCATATGCTGAGTGTGTTTTGTTCCTGCAGAGAGGAATCGTCACAGGAAGTGCAGACAAGACGGTGAAGTTCTGGGAGTTTGAGCTGATAACAGGAGAAGCGACCGGACAGAAGTACGTCTTCACTTTTTAAATGTCCGGCTCCTTTAGGAGCATCTCATGCATCAGAGCTCAAGTATTAGATCTCATGTATTAGAGCTCAAGTATTAGATCTCATGCATCAGAGCTCAAGTATTAGATCTCATGCATCAGAGCTCAAGTATTAGATCTCATGCATCAGAGCTCAAGTATTAGATCTCATGTATCAGAGCTCAAGTATTAGATCTCATGTATAAGTTACAAACGATCTCAAGTCACGTCAGACTACTTAAAAGTGGTTGTTTTTCTAAATATAAAATGTTTTCCAGCTTATTTATTTGTTGAAATTCTTTAAATTACATTAAAATGTAAATGCAAAATACATGATTTATTACTGCCGCTTTTTTATTTTATCTGAAAAAAGAAGGTTTTCTTTTTTTTTTATCTACAGCGCTTTGAGCAACATAGTCTAAACTAAATATATATAAAATAAATATAATATTATTATTATATATCAATAATAGAGGATTTTTACTATATTTGGTCTGATTTTAACTCCCATCATGGAAAATATGCAACATTAGTGAGACAGAAAATGTGTTAAATCTTATGGTGTGTGTGTGTGTGTGTGTGTGTGTGTGTGTGTGTGTGTGTGTGTGTGTGTGTGTGTGTGTGTGTGTGTGTGTGTGTGTGTGTGTGTGTAGGAGGCTGACGCTGAAGCACACGCGCACGCTGCAGCTGGAGGAAGACGTTCTGTGTGTGAAGTTCTCTCCGGACCACCGGCTGCTGGCCGTCTCTCTGCTGGACTCCACCGTCAAGGTGTTCTACACGGACTCACTCAAGGTACACAACACGCTGTGTGTAGCTGCTTCTTTAACAGCCTCACATGTCTTCTGTTCTGACCCAACGTCTCTCCGTCTCGCTGCAGTTCTTCTTGTCTCTGTACGGACACAAGCTGCCGGTTCTCTGTCTGGACATCTCTCACGTGAGTATCTAAACCCTGCGGCTCATCTGCAAGGTGACGAGACGATGCCTTAAAGGGACAGCGCGGTCTTAAGACTCAGAAAGGACACATGCGTAGCAAGATGGACAAAATGGACCAAATATATTTCAGAATAAGAAAATTGTTGTTGTTTTTGGGCTCTAGAGGCTCATTGTCTCTTAAAAAGTATTTTTAACCAGGATACAAATCCACATATATACGTGTGTATATATATATATATATATATATATATATATATATATATATATATATATATATATATACACACGTGTATATATATATATATATATATATATATATATATACGTGTACAAATCCACATATATACGTGTGTATATATATATATATATATATATATACACACGTATATATATATATATATATATATATATATATATATATATATACATATATATATATATATACATGTATATATATATATACGTGTATATATATATATGCGTGTATATATGTGTATATATGTATAAGAAACCCTTTGAATATATATTTTTTATATCTGTTTGTTGGACTGAATTTATGGTTGAAGAATTGCATGGTTGTTTTGATTGTTGTTGTTGTTGTTTCTTCTTATTTTTACTTATTTACTTGCTTAAACAAGTTTTTATGGAAGCCCATTTCCGCCAGACAAAAAAAAAGGTCATAATTTTGAGATATAATTAACATTATATAACATAATTTTGACTTTCTATCTCATAATTATGACTTTATCTCATAATTTCGACTTTATTATCTCATGATTATGACTTCTTTTTTTTGTGTGCGGTAACGTGCTTCCATAGCTGTCCCTTCTTGGTAAAAAGAAATGACTCTCTTACTTCCAAAGGAATTACTTCTTGTTAAACTGTAAAAATACCTAAATAAAATATAAAGTATAACAGAATAGGACAACTCCACGACTAGAGCCGGCGTCTCCTTCCTCGTCGGTTGCCTCTTTGTAGTTTAGATGTCGGCCTCCGCTCGCTGCGTGACCTCTGACCTGCTGCTGTTTTCCTCGTCACCAGGACAGCTCTCTGATCGCCACCGGCTCCGCCGACCGCAACGTGAAGATCTGGGGTTTGGACTTCGGCGACTGTCACCGCTCCATGTTCGCTCACGACGACAGGTAACGCCCAAAGAACATGTGTGACTTCATGTGTTGTGTTCAGGGACTCTGATCCGTGTCCGGTTAACCGGGACCACCCTGTGACTTCACACCAGCTGCTCTCTCATCTGTTATCTCTTTTCTTTATTTAATTACCTTTTTGCTTCATTTTCCACCTCTGAGTTTCTGTTTCTCTCTCGTCTCGCCTTGTGATTATTTCCAACTTTTCTTTTTATTCTTCCGAGTCGCTTGATTGCTTTCTTTGGTCCTGTTATGTTCGTTTCTTAGGTACAGCAATGATGTCAATGTGACATGCATGTTAAATTATCCAAGAGTTGTCAGAAACCAAAACATCCTAATAAATATAGTTTGTACCTCATCACCAACACCATTACTAACAATTCAATCAGTTTTTAGTGGAATGGATCAGAGGTTTATTAGGATAACTCACTCGTTTTCATGAAAAATACATGTTCAAACAATTTTTTAGGTACATTGGAAAAACCTAGATATAAATTGCATTAGTCTACCATTACATGTATTTTTTCCTAAATTTTATTTGCATTTTTAAACTTTTGTGTAGATAAATAGAGATGAGGCACCTCTGCTGTTCAGGGTCATATTTACCCGCTCACTCAAAATCAAGCCAAAAGAGTCAAAAGGATTTATATTGAAAGTAAACTTTATTTATAGTGTTAAAATGTATTTTCTATCCTCCGTGTTCACTCCCTCCCTCGCTCTGCTTCCTCCCCACAGCGTCATGTTCCTGCAGTTCGTCCCCAAGACTCATCTGTTCTTCACGGCAGGGAAGGACAAGAAGATCAAACAGTGGGACGCCGACAAGTTTGAGCACATCCAGACGCTGGAGGTGAGGCTCGGCTGCAGCCGTGACGTGTGCCGCTTCCTCCACGTCTCAGACGATGAAATGAAGCGCTGTCCACGCCTCGTTCTGTCAGACGCAAACCAGATTCATCAAACGGAGTCCAGAACTCGATTATGTTGCATTTAGTGACAAATTACTTCTAGATCTCTTGTGTTGTTTTGAGTTTGCATTTGACAGACAGTTAAACGTGACGACAATAGCGAAGTACGTTGTCTATATATGACCCATATAAAAGCTTGTTGGTTAGTTCGTCTGTTTGACTGACAAACTCATTTTGATGCAAGATGTTATCTTATAAGAAGAAACGGATGTTGACAAAATGCATGATTTGCGAAAAAAAAGGTAATCTCAAAATTTAAATAAAATCTTATCATGATCATATTGTATCGTGATGAAATCTCGTTGCGTTGTGATATCGTATAATGACATTTCGTGATAATATATAATCGTGATAATATATAATCGTGATAATGTATCGTGATAATATCGCATCGTGATAATGTATTGTGATAATATCGCATCGTGATAATGCATCGTGATAATATTGCATCGTGATAATATAGCATCGTGATAATATAGCATCATGATAGTGTATCGTGATAACATCGCATCGTGATAATTTATCGTGATTATATAGCATTGTGATAATATCGTATCATGATAATGTATCGTGATAATATAGCATCGTGGTAATATCGTATCATGATTATGTATCGTGATAATATCGCATCATGATGATGTATCGTGATAATAATGTATCGTGATGATATCGCATCGTGATAATATAGCATCGTGATAATGTATCGTGCTAATATCGCATCATGATAATGTATCGTGATTATATCGCATCGTGATAATATAGCATCGTGATAATGTATCGTGATAATATCGCACCATGATAATGTATCATGATAATATCGTATCGTGATAATGTTTCGTGATAATATCGCATCGTGATAATATAGCATCGTGATAATGTATTGTGATAATATCGCATCATGATAATGTATCGTGATAATATCGTCTCGTGATAATGTATCGTGATTATATTGCATCGTAATAATGTATCGTGATAATATCGCATCGTGATAATATCGCATCGTGGTAATATAGCATCGTAATAATGTATCGTGCTAATATCGCATCGTGATAATATCGTATCGTGATAATATAGCATCGTGATAATGTATCGTGATAATATCGCATCATGATAACTTATCGTGATAATGCATCGTGATAATATTGCATTGTGATAATGTATCGTGATTATATCACATCATGATAATGTATCGTGATAATATCGTACCGTGATAATGCATCTTGATAATATTGCATTGTGATAATGTATCGTGATAATATCGCATCATGATAATGTATCGTGGTAATATCGCATCGTGATAATATAGCATCGTGATTATGTATCGTGATAATATCGCATCGTGATAATGTATCGTGATAATATTGTATCGTTATAGTATTGTATTGTGATAATATTGTAACGTGATAATATCATATCTAGTAATATCGTATCGGGATAATGTCGTAGCGTGATAATGTCGTAACGTTGTAATATACTATTGGGATAATATCGTATCATGATAATATCGTAACGTGATAATATTGTAACGTCATAACATCGTAACGTGATCATATCGTATCGTGATAATATCATATCGGGATAATATCGTATCGTGATATTGTAACGAGGTAGTGATGGCGAAATGAAGCTTCCTAAAGCATTGAAGCTTTCCATCCAATTGGTTCGCTCATGGGCCGAAGCTTCATGGAGCTTCATTTGCTCTACTGCGCCACCAAGTGGACAATACATGTAAAACAGGCAGAGTGATCATAACGACACCATGGCTTTGGTGTGTGAAGCTTTACATTGAATAAATTATGTTTGTGACGCCAATACATCAATTATTAACTTATTAATATTGTGTCTATCTTTATGATATAATGGCGGGGTCAGAATCAAAACTCGAAACAAATTGGGAGAGGGTTGTGATGTGACTGTGGGTCAGTGGTTAGAATATCCGACTTTCAGACAGAGGATCGGTGTTTCGAGCCTCAGCTCCGCTAGTTCATGTTGACGTGTCAAATTTTTTAAGTAAAAATAAGAACTTTTCCACTGTGCTGGGCTTTTTGAGACTATTTCGCCTGCTTTATAAAATACCCTTTCACAGGCACACATGAAGCTGGTACAGAGAGGAAGGGGGGAAATCCATTGAGTTTCTCTGCCTCTTATATTTCAAATCGCACGGCAAACCCACGAACCATGTTCTGAATCAGTCACGTGGTACGGCCGGCTCAGAGGCTTCGAACGTCACCGCATACGTCATCGACACAAGCCTCGATACGCGCTTCACCAAAATCTACCTGGATTACTCGACACGCGCATCAAAGCCTCGACACGAAATGAAACATCACTATGACGAGGTAACATCACAACTTGATAACATCGCATCATAATAACATCGCATCATAATAAGATTGCATCATAATAACATCGTAATAATGCCGTAATGTGGTAATATCGCATCGTGATAATTTCGCATCGTTATAATATCGCATCGTGTGACCTCTGAGGATTCCCCGCCCTAACTGATAGGTGAAATGTTGTGATGTATGTTTTCCTGTTTGAGCTGAATGCCTGCCGCCTGACGCCTGTCCTCGTCTCTGCAGGGCCACCACCGCGAGGTCTGGTGTCTCACCATCAGTCCAAACGGAGACCACATCGTGTCGGCGTCTCACGACAAGTCCCTGCGTCTGTGGGAGAGGACCAGGGAGCCAATCATCCTGGAGGAGGAGCGGGAGATGGTAAGGGGGCGGGGCTTAGAGCGGCGGACCGCTGTCTACTCGCAGCTTGTTTGTGTGTCTCAACCACCATGTGTGTGTGTTTACAGGAGAGAGAAGCAGAGTTTGAGGAGAGCATGGCCACCGGAGAGGCTCCTGTGGTGAGCACATCGTTTTCTACATTTTAACAAACCGTACCTGTACTTGAATGATAAATATCTTCACATTGGCCTATTTTAAGTGAGCGAGGGAGCAGATTTTTGTGGAGATGCAGATTTCAGTCGCTGTAATATGAGCCACAATCTGGCTGTTGTTATCTTCCATTAATAACGCTGCATCAGTTCAAACTTAACTTGGATGTTTGTTGAGATTTCCAAGCATAAGGAGCTATAGAAATACATTTGTTTACAAAAATAAACTTTTAATTACATTTTTATGGAGGTTAAAAGCTGATTCAAATGTAAAAAAAGGACTAAATAAATGAATTAGTCATAAAATGTACCAAAAATAATGTTTAAAATGAATACAGGCAATTCATTTATATTTAATTATTTACCTCTGTAGCAATTCCCTTTATTTATATATTTTTTATTTCTCCCATTACATTTTTTAAACGTGTAAATTATTTATTTTATTTTTACATTAAATTTATTTTGCAATAAATTAATAAAAGGGACGATAGGAAATAAAATAAATACATAAGTGAATAAATAAATAATTAAATTTAACAAGTAAATTTGTCACATTTGATCAATTAATTAATGTCTACATTTATTTGTATTTCTTTTGTACATTTAATGGCACTTTATTTTTGCCAGTTCTCATCCTCCTTACACTTTAGAGCCACGTCCTGTAACTCCTGCAAAAAATTGTTCACTTAGAACTTGGCACTTTTTAGGCATTTCATCGCTCTTATTTAAATGCCACTTAAACCACCGTTTGAATGGAGTCACTTGGTTAATCAGCTGAATCGAAGGAATCGTTTGAATCAGAGAACGCTCGGCTCCCGTTGCGTTGGACTCGTAAATGACTCGCGCTCGTTTTCCTCCTCAGGTTCCCGGAGAGACTCAAGGAGAAGCAGCGCCGGCCGCCAAGAAGACCGTGGAGACGGTGAAAGCTGTGAGTACGAGCACGAATACCGCTCTTATTTATATTTACATTAAAACATAGTTTTATGTTCTTTGTTGATGGACTTGTGTGATGTTTTGTTTTGCAGGCAGAGCGAATCATGGAGGCTCTGGAGCTTTACAAGGAGGAAGACCGGAAGATGGAGGAGCATAAATATGCCTCCATGACGGCGGTGAACAAGGTTAAAACCACTTGTGTTATGATTGTGTTGTTCTCTTCGTTGTTGTTAGTTAGTTCATATTCATGACGGGTTATGAAATGCATGTTGATGTTTTTGCAGCTTCCTCTCCCCAAACCGAACCCCATCCTCGTGGCGTTTGGAAACGTTTCCGTAAGTAGAACCAAGATGGCGGACATGGATGTGAATAGTGGAACCAGAACGTTCTGTTTTGATGTCGTCTTCAGCCGTAGGTTCTCAGCCTGTCTTTGTCTCTCTGCAGCCGGCCCGCTACGTGCTAGACGTCATAAAGAAGGTCCGATCCAGGTGAGGCGGCGTTTACCTCTGACTCTAAACATGAAGCTTGTCACGTCCGCCGTGCTCGGTGCATATTAAACGCAGCCGGCGGGTTGTTGGTTCTTCCCCGCAGTGAGCTGGAGGTTTCCCTGCTGGTGCTGCCGTTCCCCTACGTCCCCCAGCTGCTGACGCTGTTCAACGGATACATCCAGCAGGGCCTGGAGGTGGAGCTGGTCTGCCGCTGCCTGTTCTTCCTCCTCAAGTAAGAGTGTGTGTGTGTGTGTGTGTGTGGGAGTGTGTGTGTGAGAGACACAGGACGAGCTGAGAAAAACTCAAAATATGAAAATTGAGAAAAAAGATTTACAAATAAAAATGACAAATTAAAATACCACACTGCCTTGGAGCTTGTGTGTGTGTGTGTGTGTGTGTGTGTGTGTGTGTGTGTGTGCGTGTGCGTGTGTGTGTGTGTGTGTTAAACTCACAGTGCAATTATCTTACAAATCTAAAAGTCTAGACCTGCAGCGTCATGCGATCACTTCTGATGTCATTTGGTGCCATTTAAATAAAATGTAATGTAATAAAATAAAATGTAATTAAGTTGTAATTAACTAAAAACTAGAAGAAAATAAAATCTCCACGTAAATGCATTATTTTAGCAAATTAAAACTATATTAAATAAAACAAATACTTGCAAAATATATTCTTGAATAAATATGAAGGTGTAAAAAAAAAAAAGGCTCTTTTTCTTTAAATAGTAATTAGAAAAACAAGATGACCTTGAATTCAGTATCATTGGACAGAAATATAGTTTTGGTTAATAATTAATTGTAGTATATTGATATCAATGTTGTGACACCATGTTTATGGTGTAATATTTTTTCATATTGTTATGTGACATAAGTGTTTTCTGGTTTTACAGTAAAGGGATGTAATTTACTGAATACATTTTTCCTTTATCCACTTTAATTTATCAACATTACTGATTTATTTATAAAAGAAAATCTTATTTTGAAGCATTAGTATCCTAGTATATCGTCTGAATATTGATATCGAGGTATTCGTTTCAACATATTGGGGTAAGCCTTAATGAAGCGAGTCTCGAGCTCACGACCACCCGTTAACGTCCGGGTTCGGTTCCCTCCAGGATCCACTTCGGCCAGATCTCCAGTAACCAGATGCTGCTGTCGGTCATGGACGAGCTGCGGAGCAACACCGTGTCCCGGGTGCAGGAGATCAGGGTGAGTGAGGAGGAGGAGGAGGAGGAGGAAGATGTGTTATTTAATTTAAATACTCGTCCTCACCCCGTTCCCTCTGCCCCCTGCAGCACGTGATGGGCTTCAACAGCGCGGCGCTGCAGTTCCTACAGCGGGAGATCGAGAGCAAAGAGGACGTGATGTTCTTCGCCGACGCCACGGGCCAGCTGGCGGCGAGGAAGAAGAGGAGGAGGAAGAGGGAGCGCGCCATCCTGACCATCGCTTGAGCCGCGAGGACTTCCTGTTTCCGCGAAGACTTCCTGTTGCCGCGAGGACTTCCTGTTGCCGCAAAGACTTCCTGTTGCCACGAGGACTTCCTGTTGCCACGAGGACTTCCTGTTGCCGCGAGGACTTCCTGTTGCCACGAAGACTTCCTGTTGCCACGAAGACTTCCTGTTGCCGCGAAGACTTCCTGTTGCCGCGAAGACTTCCTGTTGCCGCGAAGACTTCCTGTTGCCGCGAAGACTTCCTGTTGCCACGAGGACTTCCTGTTGCCACGAAGACTTCCTGTTGCCACGAAGACTTCCTGTTGCCGTTGGTGCTCAAAGCTCCAGAGGACCAGAAGGTTATCTGTGTTTTTATGTTTTCACATTTTGTTTTTTCAGTGACTTTTTTCCCCCAAATAAAAAATGCTTCCGAAACAGTTAACTTTATGTTTTGACTTTTGTTTACAAAGAAACAACCGCAGATCATACACATTTTTAAGGATGACGAAAGTTGACAAAATCCAGTATAAATGAATGATTATGCCATAAAATAAATAAATGATTATGCCATAAAATGTAGGCGAAAATAATAAATGCAAGCAATTAACTGATATCTCCTTATTTTACTTTGTGGCAATTCCAATTTAATTTTCCCTTTTTGATACATGATACATGTATTTATTTTTGCATTTAATTCATTTTTTAATAAGTAAAAGGTATATGTATGTTATAAAATCCTAATCAGATGCAACGCATTATTTAGTAACACTTTATTTCCCAAATAAAAAATAAATTACTCAATAAATACATTTATATGCCATAAAGTGTACCACAAATAATATTTAAAAAAATAATGTAGCCAATTAACTGACATTTCCTTATTTAGCTTTGTGGCAATTTAATTCAACTTTAATTAAATAAACGTATTTTTGTTTTTCGTTTATTTTTAAATAATTATAAATAAAAAAGTAAATAAATAAATAGGGGAATTGATACAGAGGACGGACCAACAGAAGAGGAAGAAGAGGAGGAAGAGGAGGAAGAGGCAGCGAGCCATCCTGACATCATATTCATAAAGGACATTTCTTTGTGTGTCTGTGTCTTTGTGTGTCGTTGTGTGTCTGTGTGTGTCTGTGTGTCTTTGTGTGTCTGTGTGCATTGAGCTCCAGCTGCATTTCAGGGTTTATGGTGTTTTTCCAACGTTATTAAATCCGATCGGATGCAACACTTTGTTATCCAGGGACTCGCTTCATTTCCCAAATAAACCGTCTGACTTCTCCTCTCAGCGCTTGAGGTTTCAAAACAAATAAATCCTCTGGCTGCAGAGAGGAAAGTATAGGTTTTGGGTCTCTATAAAATATATATTTATATATTTATACACGCTTAAAGCCTTAAATAGCAGCGTGTCATGTGTAGAGTCATACTGCACACACACACACACACACACACACACACACACACACACACACACACACACACACACACACACACACACACACACGTGATTTAGGCCGGGGTCTGTCCTGCAGGCCTACAGGGAGCCGTTGGGACCAGGAGGGTGACGGTTCGGGACCCCGCGGTCTACCTGAGCCCCAGACCACCTGTGTGGTCTGGGGCTCAGGTAGACCGCGGGGTCCCGCTCAGGTAGACCACGGGGTCCCGCTCAGGTAGACCGCGGGGTCCCGCTCAGGTAGACCGCGGGGTCCCGCTCAGCTGGACCGCGGGGTCCCGCAGAGCGCGCCCTCCTCCCGCTGGCCTCTTGGGCATCAGGAGGAGACGCACTCTGACTTTACAGGCCTTGTAACTCCGGCTGGATTTCCAGTCCCAGGGCCGGCAGACGCGGTGAACATATTTCATGGCGGGAGAGAAACGTGAGATGTGATCCCTTTTTTTTTTTTTTACTTAACTCTTTACTTTAGCTCTCACACCCACATCAGACACTGGTGTGTTTATTTCCTGACCGTGGGGCGCTCTGGAATAATGAAATGAAGAAACACCTCTCGCTCACTGTTCAGGTTTTAATCTCAGAAAACAAATTAACTGCATTTACAGGGCTGTTAAAGGAAAGAGGCCAGCAGCGCTTTATGGGCCTGGGGTTCTTTCTTTTTCTTTCTTTTTTTTTTTTTTTGGGGTCTCGGGGCCGTAAATGTCACACCTCCCTAAATTAAAAATTCTTCAGGAAAAGTCCCAGACCGCACTCTATTAGCACCCAACAGCAGCTCAGTCTTCGTCTCCAACGTGACGTTTAAAGCGCGGCGCTGAGGCGAAACTTTTCACTGAACTCAAAGAAGATAAAGATCTCAAAGATCTCTCTTCAGCTCAAATATGAAATATGAAATCACTCACAGCAGTGTGTTGTCGCTTCACTCATCCGTCCTGGATGATTATGTATGTTTTTGCTTCTTGACCTTGAAAAGTCAAGGTTAACATAAATATATATATTCAACATGTTCTCATATTTACAAAACGCTGTAAAGACAAACTGGTCCAGAAAGTCATAATCAGACAGATCTGTAAATGTTTCTCCACAAAGAATCACACAAAAGTTAAAGAGACGTGTTCATAAGGTCCCTAGAAATAAGTTATTCAGCATGAAAAAAAGCATAATTTTGATAAATACATTTTTTTTTTCTTAAAAATTACAAAGAAATAAAAAAAAAAAATCAATAATTTGGCCATTGGACTAAGAGAGTGCAAATTAGTTCAAAACAACTTTAAAAAAGGGGTTGAGTTCAGAAATGTAGTTTTATAAACATTAGATTTATCTTTAAGGAGTTCTGAGAAGTGAGATATAAAATAACGAGGTCAGGCCTCTCAGCCACTAGATGGCGGTCTTGCCTTTTCCTTAACTGGTTTCTCTAACTGGTCCCAGTCCGTCAGTCCTGGCCTCACTGCTCCATGTTGGGCGCGTCCCGCCACCTGCTGCAGCGTCCGGCGGGCACGCGCTCAGAGCGGCTGAGGGTCAAAGGTCGTGCCCTCTGCGACACAAATAGCACCCTGTTTGTTTTTCTTAACCTAAATTAACAAATACTTTTTTCTTTATTGTGTGTGTGTGTGTGTGTGTGTGTGTGTGTGTGTGTGTGTGTGTGTGTGTGTGTGTGTGTGTGTGTGTGTGTGTGTGTTAGTGATGCTCTCTCCTTCCTGTGTTTGATACCAAACAAGTGACACGCACCTGTCCTCTGTGGACAGGAGGCCGAGGTGCGTTCAGGTTCACGCGGCTGCACGCTGTCATCGCACGGCCTGCGTGACATTATATACTGCGTGATATTATATACTGCGTGACATTATATACTGCGTGATATTATATACTGCGTGATATTTTATACTGCGTGATATTTTATACTGCGTGACATTATATACTGCGTGATATTATATACTGCGTGATATTTTATACTGCGTGATATTTTATACTGCGTGACATTATATACTGCGTGACATTATATACTGCGTGATATTTTATACTGCGTGATATTTTATACTGCGTGACATTATATACTGCGTGATATTATATACTGCGTGATATTTTATACTGCGTGATATTTTATACTGCGTGACATTATATACTGCGTGATATTATATACTGCGTGATATTTTATACTGCGTGATATTTTATACTGCGTGACATTATATACTGCGTGATATTATATACTGCGTGATATTTTATACTGCGTGACATTATATACTGCGTGACATTATATACTGCGTGATATTTTATACTGCGTGATATTTTATACTGCGTGACATTATATACTGCGTGATATTATGTACTGCGTGACATTATATACTGCGTGACATTATATACTGCGTGATATACGAGCTTTAAATGTGTTCAGGCCTCCTGTTCCAGCGGCACTATTTCCTCTGGCGGAAGGTGGAGTGATACTACAGTCTGGAGAAATCACAGATACGGCGTCTTTATTTGTTCCAAGAAAACAGTATATTCATTAAAAAATAAAGCATATTATAGTAAAAACTAAATATGCTGCAGTACAACACGTAGTTGTTTACTATTAGAACAAAAAAGAATAAGAATAATGAATACTATTGGCTTAAAAAGGAGAAAGAATAAGAGTGCTGTCGATTCTAAATGCTCACAATGTGTTCATCCGCAGCTGAAAATAGTCCCAGACCAAAGCTCTATTTTCACTTGTTTGAGTAGCGTCCTCCTCCTCCTCCTCCTCCTCCCCTTCCTCCTCCTCCTCCTCTTCTTCCCCTTCCTCTTCCTCCTCCTCCTCCTCTTCTTCCCCTTCCTCCTCCTCCTCCTCCTCCTCCACAGATTTCACTCCTGTTTTGGAGCTTTGCCCGCTCGCTGTTCCGCTTCACTAAGTTTGCAGGTTTTTTCGGTGCTTTATCCGCCATTTTCTTAGCTTTCTTAGAGTAAAAGTCAAATTTAAATGAGTGACTTTCTACATTGTGTTATTGCCCTTTTACTGAAGTTAAGATGTGAGTAGTTTTCACCTTATTCAACAAGAAGTAGGCCGTGCCTTTTTACATATTTCTGTGCAATTTCCTTTAAATGTACAGACTTAAAATGAGAGAATCGTATTTCCACTTTATCTTCTCAAGTGGCGGCTTCCAACCCTTAAAACCAACATCCACCAGCAGCGCGGTGACCTCAGCGGCGTCTGGTCAGACGGTCCTAAAAAAAAAAGATCGTTAAGTTTGAATAATTCCGTAAACTCTTTAACATGCCTAAGCAATTATGACATTTCACTAAAACATTCATAAGTCCCCCTTACAACGCGGATTTCAGTCAAAGACACATCCCTGGAGTCTAATAAGTCACTCTAGATCATCTTCTGACTAGACGTTTTTTGGTGTTTTTTTTGGGAGTTCCGAGATCCTGCGATCTCATTGGTCTTCAGACTCTTCTGAAAGCGCGTCAGACGGCACATGACGAAGTAGCGGGTCATTTTAGTATCCAGTTTTTTATGGTGCGAGCAAGGATCAGGTCAAGGTAGGTCATTGTTCAATTTCTGAACCCGAAAAACTCGTTTTTTGGACTGAATATGCTTCCTAACATGACGATGCTTGTGTTTATTGTGATTATTATCTTTCGTGATCTTTCTAAAGATATACTAGATTACCATAAAAGTCGGGTTACAAGCCGCTACTACGTTCGGTGGGTGTCCCCGCTAGCTCCCCGCTCTAGCCAGCTAGCGCTGCTGCTAGTTCCCCGCTAACTTCTGCTAGCTCTCTGCTAACTTCCGCTAGCTCTCCGCTAGCTCCCTGACAACCACCGAAGGTAGCGGGACCAGCCCCGGCTCGACGCCCGACTCGGGCAGAGGGGACGCGGGCAGTAGCAGCAGCAGTGGGGAGCTAGCAGCAGCGCTAGCTGACTACAGCATAGAGCTAGCAGCAGCGCTAGCTTTCTACAGCGGGGACAACCACCGAAGGTAGTAGCGGCTTGTAACTGTGCTTTTGCGGTACTCTGTGGGTTGATGGGAAGGCACCGAACAATATAAAGTAGGCATCCCCTAGCTAGGGGACCCTAGGGTGGAACTGGTATCTGAACGAGCCTCGACCCCGCGCTGAGATACGAGGTGACGGGTTCGCTCTGACGAGACGCCGGCGGTGATGTGGCGGCTGCAGCGGCGGCGGCGTGCAGGGCGGCGGCCGCCGGCAGCCCGCTGAGTGATGAGGTGACGGCGGCCGACACGACCCGGCCAAGAGCAGAGCTGCACACACACACACACACACACACACACACACACACACACACACACACACACACACACACACACACACACACACACACACGGCCATGAATGTTTCCTTTCTCTGGGGTTTCTTCTTTTTTCCCCTTCACCTGTCAGCCGTCCTCATTTCACACTTCAGGACTTGATGTTTGTTTGCGCTCAAAACAAACTTCTTTTGCAGCTAACTAGCTTTTTAGCTTTTTATTTTTTATAAAGATAAAAGGCAGGCGCAGGAGATTTGTTGTAAAATCGCCAACTTCCAGAGAAACAAACACCGTTTTATGACTTGAAGTTGCTTTTTTTTTCAGAGGTGAAAATGAGGGAAACATTTTGTTCATTTTATTTTGGTGATAAAGTAAAATCTTAGATTTCACAAATGCTGTTTCTTCTTAAAAAAATAAACTTAAAGTCTTCTTAAAGTTACTACAAGGAGCTCTCATGTTGTGTTGATTCTGGCGCCTCCTGTGGACAGAAATGGTAGTGTCTTTGAGCACCAGGGTCTGTTTACTGATGGAGGTCTATAGAGGACCAGGACTACATTGAGGTCTATAGAGGACCAGGTCTACACTGAGACTATAGAGGACCAGGACTAGACTGAGACTATAGAGGACCAGGTCTACACTGAGACTATAGAGGACCAGGACTACACTGAGACTATAGAGGACCAGGACTACACTGAGGTCTATAGAGGACCAGGACTAGACTGAGGTCTATAGAGGACCAGGTCTACACTGAGGTCTATAGAGGACCAGGACTAGACTGAGACTATAGAGGACCAGGACTACACTGAGGTCTATGGAGGACCAGGACTACACTGAGTTCTATAGAGGACCAGGACTACACTGAGACTATAGAGGACCAGGACTAGACTGAGACTATAGAGGACCAGGACTAGACTGAGGTCTATAGAGGACCAGGAATAGACTGAGACTATAGAGGACCAGGACTAGACTGAGGTCTATAGAGGACCAGGACCAGTAAAAAGTTATTTTCAGTAACTTTCATTGAAAAATCTAATCAAATCCCAGAAGTGCAAATCTATAAAGTTAATCAATAAGAAAACAAACTATTCCATTAAAACTGTTCCTCTCTGTCGGTTTTCTTTCCTTAATGGCGGCTGAGCTCCGTGTTGAAGCTCCTCTCATCTCAGGAAGAGAGAAACATGTTTTAATAACCAGAGTCTGCAGAGATCAGGGGAGAGGAAACTATTTTTTTCCTCCAGCGCTGCTCCGAGGTCAGCCCTCTGAGGACACACACACACACACACACACACACACACACACACACACACACACACACACACACACACACACACACACACACACACACACACACACACACACACAGAGGCTCGTAATACTGCAGCACACACAGGAATAAAGTTAAGACCGAGCAAATGGAGTTACATTTTTAGAAAAGCGTAAAATGGACCTAAATATATTCGGGCATGTGCCAAAAACGACACAAACACATTAGACATAATTAACCCTGCGCACACACACACACACACACACACACACACATGGACACGCACACACACACACACCAATACCTGCTTTTAAGAGCTCTCCCCAGAAATCCACATAGCTGATGTAATTAGTGATTTTAGAGCTCTGCACTTCATATTACAAGTCATAAACAGACATTCAATACCGGGCTTTGAGAGCGATGTTTATTCTGGAGTTTTATAGTCCACGCAGGACCCTTCTGTGTTTATTCTCCGGGAACAATAATGCCCCTATACGCTCCCTGGCTGGAATGCTATTCATTTGTCCAATTAAACACAGAAAAATAAATACACAAAAAAAAATATATATATATATATATCAAGCCCGGCTCTTTTTTCTTTTCTTTTTTTCGGCCCCCATGATTTCTGCTCCAGAAACAGTCTTTAACGGCCCTGTGCCGGTTTTACAGGGTGCCGTGGCCCCCGGCGATGAAGCCCACTGGATGTTTGCTGAGGCCTTAATCTGCGTTATTATTGTTCTGTGCGTTTTTTGGGGAACAATGGCACGTTAAGGCCAATAAACTTTAAGACCGAAATCCAATGAGAGTCTAATGAGAAGCTCATTAAATGAAAAAAAGGGAGAAAATGTGCAGATGTTGCTGGAAATTTGTTCAGGATTTATTTATTAAAAAATCAGATGTGGCACAAATCTCTTCTTTGCATAAAAACACATGGATCCATTTTTTTGGGTCGCCGTTTAAGAGCCCAGATTTACGAGCAGGCCGGCGACCCACAACCTCCTCACGGACGCACAATTTCCTGTGTGAGAAACCCTGAGCGAGTCCGAGCGGCACAGAGAGCCGAGTTGTTCTTGAGGAACGGTCGGGTTCTGCAGAGGGAACGCTCAGACCGTCGCCGCTGCTCACAGTCAAACTCATATTTTCCCACCAAAAAAAACCCGAGAAAACATAAACACTGACAGCACGACGTTTACTCGTTTTCTACGTAATCCCACAAATCTGGAGGCACACGTCGTAAATAAGAGTCAGAGGTTTTATCCAAGATAAATTGCGGTAAATCCTCTGTAAATCATTTTTTAAAGACATAGCGAAGCTTTTCTTAGCTGTGTGGTTTTAAACGTTTGAGTCAAGATGGAAGCTCGTCTGGATCATTCATCTGAACTTCTGAGCTTCTTCCTGAGTGATTATCACTTTAGCCAAAAAATATAGTTTTATTTAAAATACTCCTTTTGTGTGCTTCTTTGTGGAGAAACTCAGTTTTACAGATGTGTCCATTTAATAAACTAGTCGATCGTATATGAGTGTTAGTTGACTGTGAATTTCTCTATTTGAGAACAGACCTGAAAACCAAGATGGCCGCCGGCGTCGTCTTCATTGACAAACTGGGGATTGAATTCTTCGTCATGTAAATTCTTACATTTATGTATTAATGCAAACACATTTGAGTTCAGCTCACAGCTGGTTTATACGTAATGTTTGAGAAATAAATGCTAAATTAGTATTTATAATGGCTTGTTTATTTATCTATAATATAACATCATACTGTATGTATTTATTGTATTTTATATCTGATTCTTAAGTTAATAAATGCAGCGGATTCAAATGTACGATGCTTTCCTCTGAGGTAAAAGTATAAATGGAAGTGCAGTACCTCTAGATTGAAGTACAGTACTTTAAAGTACTTTAAAGCACTTTACACACTAGGAGGCTCTTTTTTCATCATCGTGGTTTTGTTCACGTTTCATGGGACAAATAAAAAGTTCTCAATAGAAAATGGTTCAAAGTAAAAAAAAATCCCATAGAGCTAAACTTCATTCTTAATTACGTTTCCAAGGAATCGTGTCTTCTCGTGTATTACATTCACAGTTTAAAGTTACAGTTTGCTTAAAGTTGTAAATTGTAACAAAATAAAACAACAAAAAAACGCTACAAAGCTACTTTGTTATATTTAGGAACACAATGTCACAGTTTGGCTTAAAGCCACTATAAATTGAAACAAAACTGACCCCAAAATGCTACAACAGTTTGTTAGGTTTAGTAAAAAAAAGTGACCATACAATGTGAACAACACACTATAAAACCACATTGGTAGTGTTCCAGCACTACAGGCTTTTTAAAAGGCTTCAAGGGACAAACAAAGTCGTATATGTATGTATATGTGCCAGAGTAGGTTTAAAAAAGAGAACATTTAAAGTCAATTCATGTCGGATATAATAAATGATCACTTTGTATTGTTGTCTTTGTATGTAAAAAAGACCCAAAAGCCCAAAAGCCCAAAAGCCCAAAAGCCCACCTGTCGACAAAGATCCGATGTTTGTGTCTCTGCAGACTGAAAGTTGTTGGTAGTTGAACAGAAACCCAAACACACAGCCAATTACTGCTTTCAGGGGTCTGGGGGTCCATCCACTGTGTTGACCCCCAGCAGCCTCCAGGGCCTCCGCACAGACAGGACCGGGGTCCATCCCCGTAGACCTGTTTGGTCTAGCGGGGATCAAGGTGTCAGGGAGGAAGCCAGCAATAATCAGACCAAATGAGAAACAACGGGAGGAATGTCTGTGAAGTCTGGCCTCCATCTGGAGGAGGTCCGACACCCAGAGGTCACGAGGTCAACGAGGCCTCGGGCCGCCGGCGGGGAGTCGCTTATTAGGGACGAGTCCGTGATGGGACGGCTCCGTGGTGATGGGAGGTATGGAGGTGCAGCTCCAGGTGCATGTGGGACCTGGTCCTCCTAGAGGAGACCCAACAGCACGGGGACCCGGTCCTCCTAGAGGAGACCTGGTCCGCCTAGAGGAGACCTGGTCCTCCTAGAGGAGACCCAACAGCACAGGGACCCGATCCTCCTAGAGGAGACCCGGTCCTCTAGAGGAGACCCAACAGCACAGGGACCCGGTCCTCCTAGAGGAGACCCGGTCCTCTAGAGGAGACCCAACAGCACAGGGACCCGGTCCTCCTAGAGGAGACCCGGTCCTCCTAGAGGAGACCCGGTCCTCCTAGAGGAGACCTGGTCCTCCTAGAGGAGACCCGGTCCTCCTAGAGGAGACCCGGTCCTCTTAGAGGAGACCTGGTCCTCCTAGAGGAGACCCGGTCCTCCTAGAGGAGACCTGGTCCTCCTAGAGGAGACCTGGTCCTCCTAGAGGAGACCCAACAGCACAGGGACCCGGTCCTCCTAGAGGAGACCCAACAGCACAGGGATTTTTTATAAATGCTAGATATGTTTTACTTTGTTTATTGTGAGTTTTATTGTATCTTGTATTGTGTGTATATGTTACCATAACTGTATATATTTATATACACAAAGATATGCACTTTACTATTTACACACATTTTTTACATGAATATTAACATCAACATTTTTTTATTTTTATATAACAGTCTTCGTCACGACTCCCCATCCCAAAATAAAAGCTTACCTGTAATTGTATTGATTATTGGTTGATTGATTTTACTATAAATTGAAAGACAATATTGCGATCCCTACTTTTCCTGTGCAGCTGACGTTCACAAAGCATTAAAACTCTTTACTGTTGTAATGTTTTAAACCATGAGGCTGCGGTGACCTCAGGCCAACGATCATTGACCCAAATAATCAGGGAACTGCAGTCTAATGAGGAATAATGACCTCATCACATAACACATATCTGAATAACAATATACGCAACATAGTTCGTTGGTTTTATGGAAGAACTCTGTGTGTGAGCCTCGTCATCTAAGAGGACGAATAAAACCAGAACATCACACATGACGGGCGGGTGGGAGGTGGGCGGGACCAACAGACAGAGATCCCTCAGCAGGAGGCTGTCGGTTCATCTATTCCAAAACTACATGAACGTATGAGCGTCTGTGGAGACGAAAGTTTATTTTGAAAAGACTTCTCTCAATGACATAAACACATTTTCTCCTGTGTGAATTAAATACTTGACAAATTAGTTATTAGAGTATTTTCTGATTTAATTACGAACTTTAGTGTAAAATAACCAGATTTTCTGAGAAATTTGAGTTAATACATGCTTGTAAAATATCAATTAGACGACTTAAGTGTGAATCCCGACATCTCGATGAGATTCATCAAAAGACGAAGAATCATCACGTCGATTTTCAGAGATTTCAAGCGGCTGAGGAAGAGGAGGAAGAACCTGTTTTAAAGATGGCGGGAGACAGACAGAGAGAGAGAGAGAGAGAGAGAGAGAGAGAGAGGATTCAGTGTGACGTGTCCGGATGGAGGAACCGACACACGACCTGCGTAATGCGGCCGTTCCCTTTAAAGAGTTTCTGTGGGGGAAAAGAACGAGGGATGAAAAATAGCTGAGAGGAAAACATAGAGCCTGTCAACCCACACACACACACACACACACACACACACACACACACACACACACACACACACACACACACACACACACCCACAGACCACCCAGAAAGAATAGTGAGCTGTCAATCACTCCATTTCGGGGATAAACATTGCAGTATTTTGTTTCTTCGTGAAGTATTGCTCCATATTCCTTATTAACTCATATAAGGGGTATAGTGCTGTGGTGTACACAGTTTTTTTTTTTTATATGTCTTTGAGTGCAGAAGTTCACTTTCTGTGGTTTTTCTAAAAGATCTTATTATAGTGACAGTAATGCATTTTACCCTCCTCTTGGGTAAAGATTCAAATTGGAGCAACTATTTCCTGCAGAAATCTGCCTTGAATGCTGGAAAACACACTTTTGTGCATGTTTATACTGCAAAAACTCAAAATATTACACAATGTATTTGTCATATTACCTCATGACACTTAATAGAAGACACAAACCAAACAAGTAGCATTTCAGTGAAATACATAGGGACTTTCTAGACGATGCGTCATAAATAAATGGGAAATCAAGTGAAAAAATTCTAAATGCTTATTACGACACACACTTCCTAATGCTAGTAGAATATATAATCACATATATCATTTATTTTTTATCATGAAAAGCCTAAATATTACATATTTACATAAAGGGAATTTATGTATATTATTTTTAAATAAACACACACACACACACACACACACACACACACACACACACACACACACACAGGTCAGGTGAGGCCGCGGGCGGAGCGTGTGTCTCCAGAGTGTGTGTTGACTCTCTGGGGCGAGTTGTCTGTCAGCGCGGAGGCTTGAACTCCCGAGCTCGCCGTAATCCCTCTGTCAATAACTGGCCCTCCTGCCAGTAACACACACACACACACACACACACACACACACACACACACACACACACACACACACACACACACACACACACACAGAGCAACCAATCAGCCGACCAACATCAGTCCAAACAGCCTTCTGACATCTGACATCTGGCTAATCTGCAGAGCTTTGAGAGAAACGTCGTTCCTTTCATGTCAGACAGACGAGAAGATCTAGATTACATGTTGGAGGAGAGAGAGACGGCCACCATCACTCCTCTGTCTTTCCACAAGAAAAAAAAACCCAAACAGGTTGTATTCTTTCAGCTAAAATTGGTTCAGAAGCTCAGAAAACCAGCAGGTTGTCCTTGAGCTGAAGTAGGAACTGTGATGTCATCAGTGGGCGTGTCCTATTGTGAAGGAGAAGATGGAGAAGTCCAGAGTGGGTCCATGTTGAAGAAAACAAGGCTTCCAAACATCCGTCCACAAACCAATGGGTGACTAAGAGACTACGTCCACTTCCTGTATAGGTCTTGCAGGAAACCACAGATACTCCCATTTATCCCAGCAGTGAAAACATGGCCGCCATCAACCAGCTGGGAGGAAAAACATCTTCAGCCAGAAAGTCTGCATGGTTTTTGCAGCTAATGGGCGAAACCATTAAACCGAGGGCGTGACGAATGAACGGCCACGAAAACTCAAAAAACTCGCCTGGTAATATTATATGTCTTGTGCTTTTATTTTGAAAGGACAACAAACTGCCTTCGTCGAGGTTGAATCAAGTTTGCTGGATTGAGTTGAAGTCTTTAATGGCAACCTTGTTCTACTAACAAATATAATAATGCTTTTTTGCTGTATCAAAACTATTAATATACATATTTTGCGGCAGTTGCAGAACTTTTTCATTGAAAGATTTGAGTAGTTTATTGCAGGCGGAGGATCATCTAGAGATAAAGTATTGTGTAGTCTGAGTTACAGTAGGATAGTTTCCTTTTAGTGAAAGCAGTGAATCAGCTGTTACGCTGTCGATATGGCTCGGGCTTTTATTGTGAAAGGTAACAACGTGATCGACTCAAAAAAATGATTACCTTGCTATTTTTGCAGCATAATATTCGTCTTCTTTGTGACAAAAACAACTGTTCGGGAAAAAATGATTGACGTGCAAATTAATCGCAGGAAGAAAAACAAAATGGCCGCCGGTGTCTTTTTTTTTTGCCGCCACACTTTAATGCTTTCATGCTTTAAAGGGTTTGGAACAAGACTGCAGGACATGTGAGGGCCAACACTGACGGGGGTTCACTTCACCCCTAAAGAGAGAAAGAAACACATCTTTAAGGTCCTTTACAGAGACACTTCAAACACACGACAACTTCAATAAACACACAACGTGGAGGTTGTCTTTGTTTATGAGAGCGAAGGCGTTTACAACAAACCTCACATGTCAAATATGACAAATATGTTCCTCATAAAACAACATTTTCCTGACTTGAGGGCCCAACCACACACACACACACACACACACACACACACACACACACACACACACACACACACACACACACACACACACACACACACACACACACACTAATCTTTCCATCCTCATCTAATAACACCTCTGACTTGGCCGGTATTGGAGACTCCAGGTGGGGTCCGAGCTCACAAACTTCTCTGTCAAAGACTTCACCTCCAGCCAAACACACACACACTCACACACACACACACACACACACACACACACATACACACACACACACACACACACCCTCCCCCCACAGGAGAAAAAAGTGCCACTGACTGCTTCATATTAGTGTTTAATTAGGTTAAAAGGCCTCTCTCCACCTCTCTCCAGCCCAATAACTCAATTGAAGTTGTCTATTCTTGCACGGCTCTGAGCTGGAGTCGTTTCTCGGGCCGTAAGAAGAAAAAGAAAAAGAAAAAGAGGAGAAGAAGCTGATCTCTGATCAGCCCTGACAGACGCCTCCGGCCACGTCGCTGATGTCTCACTCATGTGATTAACTCAATGAAAGTATCACAGACCTCCCTCTGTGCTGCAACCTTTCCTCGTCTTGTCTCCTCTGTTTTTCTTTCCATGCTACCTGCTCTCTCTCTCTCTCTCTCTCTCTCTCTCTCTCTCTCTCATGGTGTCCGACCTTACTTTCTGAGGTTCAGGTTTTTTAGCCTGCGGCCAAAAGTTCAGCTTCACTTGCTGCCAAAACAAGCAGGTCTTTCTCTCCTATCCGAGGTAATGGAGGGACGGAGAGGGCAGCCAGATCTTTTTTATTTTTTTAATCTGATCTCTTAAAGCTGACAGTTATTTTTTTAAGCCATCTTCTGACAATAACAAAAGAATGAAGCATATTCTGAAATGATGAACATTTATTTCAAGATATACATAATAATTCAAACATAATACATAATAATGAAACCACAATGACGAGATTTTTACCCCAAAAATGTATGGGCTGGACCCGGAAGGTATGATCCAGTTACTCCCCTGAAACGTATTTAAAAAAATATAAAAGATAATTAGTTATCTGCTCTTAATGTGTAATAAAGCTTGATGTTAAAAATGCAGGAAGCCCAAAAATGACGTGGCGATTTATGAAAAAGGAAAGACAGCTATAGTTCATGTCAATTTTTTTATCGGCCATCTTGCAACAGAACAACTTCAACAACATCAATCAATGAATTAAATGTTTGACATATTCTAACACGAGCATGCTAACGCTAGCATGATACCGGACCGTTTAGCGTGCAGCTTACATACGACCCATATTTGAAACTGACCAAGTAGTTTTGTCTGACCATAACAAAGTTAAACCGGCTCAGACTGGTTGCATCACACAGAGAACATGCACAAACTGCATAGAGTTTGAAAATATCACGATCTCATTGGCTGTCGGGATCCCGCTCAGAATCATTTTCCAGATTTTAAATCCCGGGTATCGAACATGTTTGAAGTCTAAACAGCAGAAGCTCCTGCAGCTTGAGCCCGACTTCAAACGTCACATATTGAAAAACCTCCTATCTGCAAAATGATCCAGGAAAAGTGGGGAAAACCTCCTATCTGCACTTATTCTTTATTTTTTATTATGTATGTATCCTTAGAAATGGACATTCTGCTAGTTTGTTTGTTTTATTCTCCAAAAAGTGCATTTTTCAGATAAGAAGTTTTGCTCTTCAGCCATCGATGTGTCCACATATTCTGTTAGCTATGAGAACGTGTACATTTCAGTCAGAGACACTATTTTACATAAATAGTTTGTCGAAACCAATAAGAGGGAGAAGGAAAACAGACTATCTGGTCTTTCCCTTTTGCTGTTTGGCCGAAGTTTTACTGTGAAAGCCTCTTCCCTTCTCTCACGGTCATGTGATAACAGGTGGTCATATATATATATATATATATATATATATATATATATATATATATATATATATATATATGTGTGTGTGTGTGTGTGTGTGAGGTTTTACTCAGATGTACAATTTGAATCACAAGTAGAAAGAAAAACTCCATCCTTTTCCCTCCCATGTCTCCCCCACCTCCTCTTCCTCCGATGCATCCTGTCTGTTTCACCGCCTTTCTCTCTGCACCTTAACTACCTTCCCTCTTCCTCCTCCTCCTCCTCCTCCTCCTCCTCCTCCTCCTCCTCCTCTTCCTCCACAATGACAGATCTTTGCTTAGCACCTTCATAAATTGCAGATTTCCCCCCTTTTTTCCAACGCAGAACAAACACGGGACTGGGCCTCGTCTCTTGAGGCCGCGGTTCCGATCGGATGTCGGGGGAGGGATATGAAAACAGATGATATCTCTTTGAGAACCCTCCCCTTCCACGATTGTTTTATCAGCCGAGAGCAGAAGCCTTTTCAGCTGCTGCAGAGATAAGATGATCATTATAGGGAGGCTTTGGGACTTCTTTTGGTTCCACTTTTACCTCCATCTCTCTCAGTCACTGTCTCCCTCCCAGTTCCTTTCCCCTCCAGCAGGAGGCTTCAATCTCTCTCAAGTAGCATTTTATCCGGCTAACGCAAGATAAATCTTCCCCCTCCGACTCCCACGGTTCGATTACATTGCACATTTATTTCCCCCGGAATTACAATCAATGAAGCGGCATAAATCCTTCATTCATCAACACGACCGCCAAAATCCGTGTTGATTCAGGCCCTCTGTATTCCAGAAGGAGCGGGGCGACGGCGAGGGTTATGTTTAGCCCTCAGATAAATCAAAGCGATGTGAGATGAGGCTGCATGCTGGATTCTGGCAGCGTGGGCGCGTTGAGAGGGTTAAGGACCACTATCCGCCGGCGGTAGAGGCCGGCGGGGGTCTCTCTCCCCGGGCAGAGTGCCATCAAATCAATCGGCGGGGTGGGAGGGCTCGCCTTATTCCCCTTCTCGAATAGAATATAAAACGTACAACCCGGGGCCAGATTAACCACCCGCATCGCATGGGAGCGTCGTGTGTCCGGGATTGTAAAAATAAAGCGTGTGTGACTGCTTTCACTTCCTCTCACCGCACACTTGTGGCACATTTTTGGTAGGTTGGGTCAGGGTATCTTGTTCAGAGATGCGGGCAATGGATACATCTACTGGTTACCCACATGGGAGAAGAGGGAGGGAGAAGGTGAGAGACGGGGATGTCCAGCCCTAACGAGAGGCAGTAACTCGTGTCAGGGAGCAGAGTTATGAGTTATGACCTTTTAAGCCACAGTGGGGTTAAGTGTTTTCATTCCCAAACCAGCTGACACTCGACCTGAGGAGTGTGCGGACAGCTTGATGTGTCTGCAGCGCAATTTACGGCCGTGATCGTTGCCTTTGTTATTTTTGCCCTCTGAACCGCCTCCCATCTCCAAACCGTGCGTTTCCGGCAGCTTGATAGCCTTTTGGTTTCACGTGTTCGGGCTCCGGGTTTCATGAGAGGTGAGACAAGACGAAGGCCGAGGTGGGGAACCGGAGTGACCCCCTTTGGCTGACATTTGGGATTTCAATTAGCGGGAGTGGGTTTCGCTTTGACGTAACGAAGCGCGGGTTGTTTTTGGAGTCGACCGATCCATCCGGCACAAAATACAGTCAGTCGCTGAGCTTCAGCCATTCGCTCAAGCGACTCTTTCCATGAGCTGTCAATGTGGCTCGACGCTCAGTCGGGACATCCAACTTTCCACCGGGCTCTCCGACCAAATATTGATCTCATCACCAAGTAAACAAACGTGGTGATGGATGGTGGTGAGTCCATCTTTCTCTGAAGGCGTTCTGTGGCATCAAGACTCACATATGTTGGAAAAACACAAGGCTCTGATTATTTTCGTTAAAGTGGCATCAGTGTTTCTGTTAGCTGGTGTGTGAGCGGCCGAGATCGGGGATGCAGCAAAGCAAGCCGGTCGGCAGATTCTTTTGGGGGGATTGAACGTTGAATGACAACGTTTCTGAATCAAAAACATGTTTCAGGAATACACTTCATATCAGACAGACGTGATTAACGTTGTGAAACGACTGGTTAAGTTTAGGCAACAAAACTGCTAAGATGAGGTTAGAAAATAGATCATAGTTTGTGTTAAAATAATAACGCAACAGTGTGACGCAACAACGATTTAACAAGCAAACAAATTTACGTAATATCGCAACGTAAAAAAAGGTAGCAACTAACCCCAACAACGCAACATAACCACATAATGTAACAATGAAACATAAACAACGTAACAGCATAATGTAACAATGAAACGTAGCAATGAAACATTATAATAAAACCTAAAAATGAAAAAACATAACGTAACAACGTAACCACAATATGTAACAATGAAACGTAACAACGAAACGTAACAATGAAACATAAACAATGTAACAGCATAACGTAACAACGTAACCACATAATGTAACAATGAAACATAACATTAAAACGTGACAACTTAACAACCTAACGTAACAATGCAACTATCACATACAATTAGAAAACCCCCTTTGTGGACTTTCTTATGTGACGTATGAAGCGAGTCAACACTATATAACAAGAGTAAAGTTATGTTGGCTTTCTGTTTCATACGGGACATGAACAGCGTTCTCCTGAGTGAAAGTCTTGTGTTTGTTTGACCAGGCCAGCCTTTACCCATCAGTGGACTTTATTGTTTGTTTTATTCGCTGTTACACAACGTAACTTTCAATATATATTGAGCGACGCAGATTGCGCTTACCCAATGCAAAAGTATTGACATTCAACGTATTCCTGGTTTGCAGAATCGTACAATAACTGAGGAGTCATAAATCCAATAAAAGATATAAAGTCTATTTACATGAGTGGAAAATGTAAACACAATAGAAATACGTGTTTTTTGTTTATTTTTGTGTCTCTTTTAATGATGAACTTCTAACCGAGTTTCTATTGCGTCAGTGACCGCTAAGCACCTCATAATAAGAATAATAATGTCTCTGTAACTCTCTCTTTCCATCAAAATACATTAATAAATCAGCAGCTGTGTAACAAAAGCTAATTAAAAATTAAATAATAAAAAAAACACTTACTAGCTTTAATATTCATAGAGATCAGTCCAGGCATTATCACCTGGACATTTATTCCAGTTGACTTTTAAATTAAAGGGAGATGTTTGAACTGACCAGCACAACCAGTTGTATTAGACAAACGTCAATCAGTTGGGACACTGGGAAGTATATCACCACTCAGATGTTTTATTAACTTGGCTGACAAAGCTGCTAAGTTTTCCACATATTCTTCTCCTCTACATCTCTATCTCCTCCTCTTTCTCTGAAGCTATGCACATCTCAGCAGTAGATGATGCTGAGTGCTGAGCTCATAAATTTCGCCCCCGGTGTGAAACAGAAGATGGCTTCCCCACCGCATGTCATGAACCAATGCCTTGTTTACGCCTATGTATTTGTGACTCGGAGGTCTAAGTGCACGGCGACAGCGAAAAGACGACAGAAGTAAATATCAGGGGAGGGAAAATGCCAGAAGGAAAGGAAAGGATGCCTCGAAGACAACGATTATTACGACCGGGGATAATTTACTGTCAAGATTAACATGCAGTTGATGGGAAGGTTTTCACGACAGGGTGCCAACAAATAAACACAATTCGGAGATGACACCTCCCTGGTGGAGGGTGGTGGAGTGGGGGGGTCACGGTGGAGGGACAGCGCCATTCCCCGAATTCCACCCGGGTGATGTGGTGTCAGATGGTCCCAGCCTTTCTGTCCTGGACCCCTCGAGGGACGGAAAGGTTATCCCGTTCTGCGAGAAACACGAATATGGAGGCACGATAAGGTTCTCCGGGACAGCTGTGGCCTAATTTCAAATCCACACCAGCCGTTACGCGGTGCTGGCAGATCACAGCCGGCCATCCGATAGCAGTGTGAAAATGAGACAATTCGTTTTAAGATACATACAAATCGATTTGCGCGCACTCGCGTTGTCGGATTTCGTCCGTCAGGCTTTTAATATCTGACCGAGGTTTCATATCAAACAGACAGCCAGCTGCAGAATTACACACAAGTGCACGTTTGATCAAACGTTTAACTGAGATTTATTCACAATCGGGGCAAAACATATCTTTCATCATCACGGTGGGAACTTTTTTGACCCACTACATCATTTAATGTTTCAGCTCGCTTGACTCTGAGCTGGTAGGGAGATGGACTGTGGGGCAAGAAGATGCAGATAAAACCCTCTAAACATAAACATGGCTAGTTATAAAGAATAGACAAGGGAGGGAAAGGTCTACAGCTCTGTTTTAAACAATTTAAACCTTCCTTACGTTCTTTTTCTGGCCAGTGTGTTGGATCTTGCGCCATCTAGGGGCGAGGTTGAAGATTGCAACTAACTGAAACTTCTCCCGCGTGGTAAGCGTGGAGGAGAACCAAGATGGCTGATGCAAAACACACCAAATCCAATGAAAGGCCCTCTCCAGAGATCGTGTTTGGTTTGTTCCTTCCGGGCCACCGTTTAAACATGACGGCCCTTCAGTATATAGATAAATAAATGACTAAAGTGAGGAAAACACAACATTTTATATTCCCTTCCTGCCAACAGATTCCTCTAAAGGCTTCACACTGCGTCTTTGAAACAAGCATATCTGAGGGTTATGGACCTTTTTTTAGACATTTTGACATTTCACCGGTGTTTTTAATCACATTAGTGATGGCTGTGGTCCACTTTGGGGAGGTTCTGGTACTTTAATAGGACTCTACATGGAACTGAGCCACCTTTCATTTCACCTGTAAGTTTCCTATAAGCCAAGGCGTCTGCTGTGGGGAAAAAAGTTGATTTCCTGCTGTAATTGTTCACACTTGCCATGAACAGATGGCGTCCAACAAGGATTTATGTGTAATTGACAGTTGACAAAATACACTTTTTTTCTATTTCAAGATGATTATTTTGTTGTACAGTACAATGGCAGTTTGAGCTAAATCCATCCACCGATGAAGACCATGAGAAATGGAAAAATCCAGATCATCTGTCAGACTACGATAATGCAACTATGGTCGTCTAATTTAATGCCGTCTAGATTTATAATGATGGCGCATTACCAACCACCAAATGTAAGCTGCATTCCAAAGTATTTACATTCACATGCGGCGTATGAGATATTTAAACCCCGGCCTCCAAAGGCACTAACTTAAGCAACGAGAGGAAGCTGAACCCGATGCAGACGATCCCACGATCCCCCCCACCGGAGATACAAAGTGTCCCACTTCATCAGCTTGTCCCGTCCTGCTCCGAGTCGAATCTCCACCGTCTCAGCACGCTCGAGGCTTACAAGGTGGCCGCGATGGAAATAACGTGCGAGGAACAGATGGCGTGAGCGCCGGACACATGCTCAGAGCCGCGGAGCAAATGGTGAAGAGCCAACTAAGCAAATGTTGAAATCTCTCCCGGTGTTTTTTGTCATCGTGAATGAACGCGGCGGGCAGGTGTGCGACTCGGTCATTAGTCTCACAAGTCCTCGAGACACTCAAACACCCACTTAGTGGTCACTGGGTGTCCGGGGGACGGAGGGCGCGAGAGCACGGAAACTGATGCCAATGTGTCGCCGGGTGAAGTATGGACGGCAGAGGGGGACAAAGAGGACCAAAAAGGGCCAAAAAGGGCCAAAAAGGGCTAAATAAGGCCAAAAAGGGCCAAAAAGGTCAAAGGGGGCCGAGTCCAGAGAGGGACGATGGAGTCACTTTGTGGGTCTTCCTGCATGTTTGTGGTCAAATTTAAATTAAAAGTGACGTGGCTGTCTCGTCAATGTGAACGTCAAAAAGCCAGAGGTATGTCACAGTCATGAGAAAGGAATCAAAGGTCACAAGGGGTGGGCCAACATTTTATTTGCACATTTGTGAAGAAAATCACAACACATTTGCTGGATAATTTAAACAAAAATCCGTATATTAAACAGTTCCAAAATATATATGTTTCTGTCCTCACTGTCCTCAGTTACAGACAGAGATCATGACACATTAATATTATTAATGATTGAAGGTTTTCTCTGTTCGTGTGTTTAAGGAGTTCATAAACAGATCCATTAGAATGTGGTTCTGCAACTGCAGCAAAGGATTGAGATTCAAGATGGCGGACGATGAGTGTTTGAAGGTTCATTGGATAACCAACCTTGACCCATTTACAGGTCTGTGGGGTCTTCAAAGCTCCGACAGGGAGCGGATGGTCATAGACCACCTACGGCAGTAGCGCAGGGCACAGCACACCCGCGACCATCGGATTTAAATGTAACCCCCGAGGCTGAGCAGTGGATGAGGGCCTGAAGCTGTCAGCGCCGTCACCGACGTCCTGCCCTTCTCTCCGTCTCTTCTTCTTCTTCTTCTTCCCCCCTCAACCCGTCACTTCTTCCACTTGTCCGATCATTCATCGCCACCAGACTGCCGCGTCCATCTCCTCATTTCTCCTCGTTTCTCTTCGTCCATCTCCTCGTCCATCTCCTCGTCCATCTCCTCGTTCATCTCCTTGTCTCTCCTTGTCTCTCCTTGTCTCTCCTCGTTCATCTCCTCGTTTCTCCTCGTCCATCTCCTCGTCCATCTTCTAGTCTCTCCTCGTCTCTCCTTGTCTCCCCTCGTCCATCTCCTAGTCTCTCCTTGTCCATCTCCTTGTCTCTCCTAGTCTCTCCTCGTCTCTCCTCGTCCATCTCCTCGTCTCTCCCCGTCCATCTCCTCGTCTCTCCTCGTCCATCTCCTTGTCTCTCCTAGTCTCTCCTCGTCTCTCCTCGTCTCTCCCCGTCCATCTCCTCGTCTCTCCTCGTCCATCTCCTCGTCTCTCTTCGTCCATCTCCTAGTCTCTCCTTGTCCATCTCCTCGTCTCTCCTCGTCCATCTCCTCGTCTCTCCCCGTCCATCTCCTCGTCTCTCCTCGTCCATCTCCTTGTCTCTCCTAGTCTCTCCTCGTCTCTCCTCGTCCATCTCCTCGTCTCTCCTCGTCCATCTCCTCGTCTCTCTTCGTCCATCTCCTAGTCTCTCCTTGTCCATCTCCTCGTCTCTCCTCGTCCATCTCCTCGTCTCTCCCCGTCCATCTCCTCGTCTCTCCTCGTCCATCTCCTTGTCTCTCCTAGTCTCTCCTCGTCTCTCCTCGTCCATCTCCTTGTCCATCTCCTCGTCCATCTCCTTGTCTCTCCTAGTCTCTCCTCGTCTCTCCTCGTCTCTCCCCGTCCATCTCCTCGTCTCTCCTCGTCCATCTCCTCGTCTCTCCTCGTCCATCTCCTCGTCTCTCCTCGTCCATCTCCTCGTCTCTCTTCGTCCATCTCCTCGTCTCTCCTCGTCTCTCCTCGTCCATCTCCTTGTCTCTCTTTGTCTCTCTTTGTCTCTCCTCGTCCATATCCTTGTCTCTCCTAGTCTCTCCTTGTCTCTCCTCGTCCATATCCTTGTCTCTCCTAGTCTCTCCTTGTCTCTCCTCGTCTCCCCTCATCCATCTCCTCATCCATCTCCTTGTCTCTCCTAGTCTCTCCTTGTCTCTCCTCATCCATTTCCTCATCCATCTCCTCGTCTCTCCTCGTCCATCTCCTTGTCTCTCCTCATCCATCTCCTTGTCTCTCCTCATCCATCTCCTTGTCTCTCCTCATCCATCTCCTTGTCTCTCCTCGTCCATCTCCTTGTCTCTCCTCATTCATCTCCTCGTCTCTCCTCGTCCATCTCCTCGTCTCTCCTCGTCCATCTCCTTGTCTCTCCTCGTCCATCTCCTCGTCCATCTCCTCATCCATCTCCTCGTCCATCTCCTTGTATCTCCTCGTCCATCAAAAAAAATGAGCATTTTGCATCACGACTTTCAAATGTTTTACTTGAAGTGTATTTTGATGCCACTTAAACTTTGACTGAAATACTTTTACTAAAGATTTGAGTAGGTAAAAGCCACATGACATAAAATTGAAGCGTTGTTATGTTTTTGCGCCTGACTTTTAGTAATCTTCATTATCACAAGAGTTATCCCGTCTTTCTCTTCGCCCACCGGTGAGCTGCAGCTGTGTGTGACGGGTCGACTCTGACAGCTCGTCTTCATCGGGGCGTTTTTCTCTCGCTGCGAGCGGTCAGCAACATGCGAGCGCTTCCTGTGCCGAAAACACACCGAGCATGCTGGGAGATGTGAGCGATCTGTCGCTCAACCTGTCTGCTCTGTGACCCGCGGCCGGTGACCCCCAGCAGGCCGCCGCCGACCCCGTGACCTCCGCTATCGCCTGCGTGCAGGTGAACTAACACGCTTCCATACGAGTTCATTCTAACACGCGGACAGATGCACGTAAGCTGGACACACAGGGTTTCGTCCCTCCCTCTCTCTCTCTCTCTCTCTCTCTCTCTCACACACACACACACACACACACACACACTCACACACACTCACACCTGCTAGAGCAGCAAACCTCTCGCAGCCAAGGATCACAGAGTCCTTTTGTCAAACAGGGAAATTAGCGCTGGCTGCCGCTCGTTAGAGAGCCATTGTAGCATTAGCACATTGTCATGGCCGCTGAGCCTCTTCACTTTAGCACCGCTCCACTTCAGCTCAAACGCTTTTCCCTGGAGGGGAAACACGTCGGCTTCGGAAACGTCTCCAAAACACCAGGCCTGTGTGAATGTGTGTGAAGTAGGACTGGGGGGGGGTTGAGTTCACGTTTTTGGGACGTTAGTCACCTTCTGCTCGCTGCCGTCAACGGAAATAATGTAGAAATAATGAAAGACCATCACTATTTATTTGGCATCTGAAGTGCATATGAGAGCTTTGTCCAGTCCACTAACTTATACTGGAAAACGATGTCCTGAACTACTTTAATGTGCTTCTCTTACTGCTAAATGACCAGATATGAACAAACTAGCTTCAAGTAGTGAAGTGAAGTACCAGGCAGGAACATCCAGGTCGGAAAAGTCAACAGATGGCAACAGACAAAAACCAAGATGTGGACAGACAAAAACAAAGATGGCGACAGACAAAAACCAAGATTGCTCCTGATGGCTAAAAACCCAAAATGACGATTTCCAAAAACTATGATGGCTACAGACAAAAACCAAGATGGCGACAGACAGAAACCAAGAGAGCGATGAGCTCAGATGAGCAGTCCATCGATACACGAGCAGAAACTCTTTTCTTCTTGACCAAAATATAGTGAATAACTTCATGCATAAACTTCTTTAAATAACATTACTTTACTTTCGTGAAATCTGAACTGCAAAACTCCCGAGAGCTTCCCAGTTATCCTCGTTCGGATAAATCAGCTGCACGCTGAGCGGACCTGGGCTTCCTGACGCTTTGCTAAAATAAAGCTAATTCAGAAAAACTGCACACACACACACACACACACACACACACACACACACACACACACACACACACACACACACACACACACACACACACATGCCGAATGCAACGATTGGAACATGTGTTGGCAATGTAAAGCAGAGTAAAAGGGTCAATAGCCTCCGGCTGAGAATATGAGTTAGCTAACGTTTGTGCATGTGTGTATGTGCATGTGGGAAGGTGTTGAGTATAATGTTCAGCGTTAGTTTCAAGGTCACAGGCCCCCCACCCGCCGACACACACACACACACACACACACACACACACACACACACACACACACACACACACACACGGAGGGGATGGTAATAGCGGTGCTGACAGACATGTGCGACCAGCTGAGCTGGAAGCCTCCGCGGCAGTTGAAAGCTCTGGAAAGGCCATCCGGACACTTTTAAACATCACGACTTAGAGCGGCGGAGAGAGAGACATCTGTAAACAAGACGAGGGATTACTGGAAATGTCGAGCACTAGCCGTCTGTCCGTCTCTCTGCCTGACAAATGACCTGTTTATTAACTGTAATGAGAATTACCTCGGAGAAGACATCTTTTTTTCATCTGATTATAGTGAATACAGAGTAAATGGGAATTATTACAACCTTCCCTAATATATTTACAGAGGTAAATTCCTATAAAATATATGTATATATATTTTTTCTTCTTTTTCTTCTATTTAAACAACAATGCATGTATTAAAATAGGACACTTTAAGTTTGTTTTATTTGGTTTGGTCAAATTTACAAAAAGCAGAAGATGTGTATTTTATTTTAAAATCTGAAAATATGTACACATAACCTCTTAATAAAGTAAACCATATATTATTACTTAAGCATTTAAAAAAAACATGCAACTCACAACTTTCAATTTGTTTATAAATATATTACAAACATGACCCTATACGTTTGTTTTATTTGGTTTGATAATATAGTACACATTTCATTAATTTCTGTTAAATTAAGACATTCAAATAAAGAAATATAGAAATGTTTAAATTACTTATATCATATTGAATATTTCTACTTTCATTTATTTTTATTATATCGACAACTTTTTTGAATAAATTACATTCATAAATATGGAAAAATGTCTAGATTATAGCACAAATATAAATGTGTTTATTCTGCCAGAGCAAAACATTTATAAAAATCACACGATTTTAAATAAAGAATTGATCCAACACGCAATATCACTTTATTTATATAATATAGACACTATAATAATAATGAGACATTTATACCATCTGTCATGTTTGTAAAATATTTAAAAGCTGCACGTAACAACAATAAAATACACGTGAACATATTTATATTTAACTATATACATACATATATATATATATATATATATATATATATATATATATATATATATATATATATATATATATATATATATATATATATATACATATAACACATTAGTGTGTGTGTTAATGTCTTTTGGGAACAAAGTGCTGCGTTCGAGGAACCTGTTGGTTCGTACGACGTCCCAGTTAGTCATGCGCCAAATTCCACCCAACATCCAGCACCTGGCTGTTGATAGTCATGGCTCTCCTGCCATTTTAATTAGTGAACACACACACACACACACACACACACACACACACACACACACACACACACACACACACACACACACACACACACACACTCAGATCAAAGTCTTTACTCGTGGTGAGCGACACTATAAATAGCTCCTGTGAGACATGGCTGATGTATGATAATGTTCTCATTACAACCGGCTTTGTGTGTGCATGTGTGTACAAGAATGTGTGTGTTTATACACAGGAGGGGAATGTGTGTACAGTGTGTGTGTGTGTGTGTGTGTGTGTGTGTGTGTGTGTGTGTGTGTGTGTGTGTGTGTGTGTGTGTGTGTGAAGCCGACAGGTTTCACCACCTCTCTGATCCGCTCTCTCTCTGCAGAGTCTCTCTGGTCTTCAGTTCCTGTAACTCTGTCGCCTCGAAGACGATGGTAAACAACATGGAGGATGTTTGTCACTGGACGTGTCCCCGTGTTGCGTAACCTCTCCGACGTCACACAAGTACCAAGATGTACCTTTTTATTTAAATTTTATTGCTGCAGATACGTTTAAGACAACAACATAATTTTTTTGTATGCAATTTAGAGATGTGGGGCTGACTTTCTTCCATAACAAGTGCAAAGAAAACATCCAAAATACACATTTGAGTTTTTATTGTACTACTTTGTGTCTGTAGATTTAAATTCACCACAAGTTTCCACAACATAATGCCTCATTTGCAAATTTAAACATAACACTTGTAACACAAGAAATGCTCCTCTTAGTGTCAGTGATGAAGTGGTGAAGTTTCATGAGTTCATGTGTTGACCCTCTTCACCTGCAGAGTCTTCATCATGATGTCATGTCACTAAACTTCTCTTTAAAGAGGTTTGTTCATAACCTCATTTATAGAACTTTACTCTTTCATTCCTACATATATTCTGAGGGTTTATGGAGTGATACAAAGAAAATTCCCAAACCTTTGACTCTCATACATCATCGACATGAATAATTTTGAATCTGGCTTCATCAATATTTTATTTATTTACCCGTTGTGTATCCAACATTTTCAGACTAAAATGATTTTCCTAGATAAGACAGAAATGCTAATACATTCATTTGATATTATAATGTTTGATTGACTGCAGTCTGGTTTCAGGAAGTTTAAATGAAGTTAACTCTCAAAGTTTAATCGTTGCCCCGATAACAAAGTCTGACACCAAATTAATTTCAAGACTGTTTGCTTTATTGTCTGTGTGGAAGGTTTTCATACTAACTACTGTTATTAATTATAAATCAGGACACACACTACAGTAACAGGCTTCTCCATCTGCACCAAACTCCACCGTTAAAATACGGATTATTCGCAGCAAGACAGCAATATTTACAGTTTTTTTTACTGGCTTGCATTCTGCCTTTATGTATTTAACATATCTCAATGATTCACTTATTAACGTTAAGCTTTGAGGCTCATCTTCTCTCTTTCATCTTCAGGCCAGAGGACTCGTGGTGACTCAGGGTGTCTGGTTTTGCCAGTTAGTTGGTTCAGGAACAAGTTCCCATGAACGCATCAGAGCTCCAGCCGGGTTTAAGATTATTGTTATTTTATTATATTATTATATCACCGTATGAAGCAGCGTTTACTCGTTTTAGTCAACCTCTATATCGGCAGGTTTCTCCTCTAAAAAAAGGGTTCCTTTCTCCGGTACCGCTACCAACGATAACAATCCTAAAAAAAGGAAAGCCGGGTCGGTCCTGGCAGAGAGAGCTGGTTGTTCTGGTCCGAGAGCAGCTGGAGAAACACAAGGTCACATGGGATCAGGCTTTCCCTCCAAACAGCTGGCCAAATAAACCCAGACACACACACACACACACACACACACACACACACACACACACTGTAGCCTCGTGGGAGTGGACAGAGGGTGTGAACACACTCTGCTCATGCACAGAAACCGTGTCGCTGCTCTCAGAGCGCCGTGTTGGTGCAGCACACGCATGTGAAGAAGTTTCCAGAAGCGGAGGAGATGATGAATGGGCCTTCATCACTCCTCCCGAATATCTCCTTTTTTCTTTTTTTCACTTTTGAGTTTTAGGTTCCAAGACGTTTAATAAGGCGGAAAATGTATGAAAAAAAACACGAAGATCTCAAGAATCAAAGTGTTTTATTTTAAATATATACTTTTGGGATCTCTTTATTGATCTGATATACAACACATCTCACATATCTCTCTGTCTGAAAACACATAAAAAAAATACAACATGTGTGTGAACAAGATTAATGAGCGATGACAACTTCTTAAAATTTCCATTTCTCTTTTTTTTTTGTGTGTCTATAAATGGACATAAATTAGGTGGAAAGTGAGACAGGATCGTAAAAAAAATCCCAGCATGCACCAACACCACCAAGTACAAATACTTACATGTGAGTACCAATACGAGTACTTTATAGTACCTTTACAGTGATAAACAGGACTTTGTTTACGTCCATCAAATGTTGCAATATATATATATATTCTTATTAAATACATTTTATTCTGTCTGTATATATAATACTGCTATTGTAGATTATTTACTGTTTATTTATATGACTTTTTTATTTTATTTTACTATGTCTCTTGCTGCTGTAATCCTGCATTTTCTCCACTGCGGGACTAATAAAGTATAATTTTATTTAATCTTATCTTGTTCCTCACTCCCTGACACAATGTGATGCTGTTGCTGGTGTTTAATTCAAACCTTGTAGAGTTGGAAACAACTTTTTTTGTGTGAAAACCACCAGATATATTATATCCAATGTCATCTTACCCGCAAAAAAAGCATCTAATATATGACGAGTTACTTGCCACAGACTCTTTTTAGCAACCGCGTCCTAAAGTGTGCTCATTGTGTGTGTGGTGTGTGATGTGTATCTCCTGAGAAATAAATTAACATTCATTCATAAGCTGCAGATTCACAGTGAGAATACATTGTTTAAATAACTGCAATAGTTTTCCCCAAACAGTTGCAGTGGCAGCATTTGTTCACTGGCAAATGTGCGTGTGTGTGTGTGTGTGTGTGTGTGTGTGTGTGTTTGTTGGGTGCATATTTGCCGTATTTATACATCATGTTTTCCGGACGGGATCATTAACGTGTAACGACATTGTTCACAGCTTATCAGAACGGTTACGTCTCCCCATGAGATGTCTGCGCCCCGGCGGCTTGACAAAGATGAATTGAGCATAAATGCCAGCAGAGGGGGAGGTCAAGGCGAGGGGGGGGGGGGGGGGGGGGTTGCCCCAAATACCCAAACTAAATTTAGGGGGACACAGGGTTCAGAGGAGAGGAGTTGGGTGCAGAGGGTCCCAGAGCTCCACCAACAAAGAGAAGCAGCTTTTGCAGATGAATCTACGTGTGACGTGAGGTGTGTCTCCTTCTACACATTAAAGGAGGATACACTGGTGCTCGTGTGATACAAACGTCTCCCGGAGAGCTGGCTAAACGGTCCAGTTCATGGGCCAAAGAGCTGCAGGTGGAGTGGTCGCTGCTATGAAGCCCACCGGAGGCTCTGTGCAGTGGTGGCCTCAGGCAGCCTGAGGGGCCGGGACGGACATGTTTAAGAAGGGCACCAGCACATGGGAGGTTTTCTTGCATGTAGGGTAGCAGATATGGCACTTCATTGTGTTTTCTCCACTGGAAATGAGCCCTATAGGGCCCTGCATTACATTTTATAGAGTGGAGGGTCAGGCACACTGTGTTTTCTCCACTGGAAACACCCTATAGCGCCCTGCATTGTTTTCTCCACTGGAAGGACACCTTATAGGGTCCTGCATTGTGTTTTCTCCACTGGAAGGACACCCTATAAGGTTCTGCATTGCTTTTTCCACTGGAAACACCCATTAAGGTCCTGCATTGTGTTTTCACCACTGGAAGGACACTATAGGGCCCTGCATTGTTTTCTACACTGGATGTACACCCTATAGGGCCCTGCATTGTGTTTTCTCCACTGGATGGACACGCTATAGGGCCCTGCATTGGGTTTTCTATACTGGAAGGACACGCTATAGGGCCCTGCATTGTTTTCTCCACTGGATGTACACCCTATAGGGCCCTGCATTGTGTTTTCTCCACTGGATGTACACCCTATAGGGCCCTGCATTGTGTTTTCTCCACTGGATGTACACCCTATAGGGCTCTGCATTGTGTTTTCTCCACTGGATGGACACGCTATAGGGACCTGCATTGTGTTTTCTACACTGGAAGGACACTATAGCGCCCTGCATTGTTTTCTCCACTGGAAGGACACCCTATAGGGTCCTGCATTGTTTTCTCCACTGAAAGGACACTATAGCGCCCTGCATTGTTTTCTCAACTGGAAGGACACTCTATAGGGCCCTGCATTGTTTTCTCCACTGAAAGGACACTATAGCGCCCTGCATTGTTTTCTCAACTGGAAGGACACTCTATAGGGCCCTGCATTGTTTTCTTCACTGGAAGGACACTATTGGGCCCTGCATTGTTTTCTCCACTGGAGAAACTACATTAAGTTTTCTTACGTTTCACTACACTCTCCAAAACCTAAGTGAAACAATTTACCTTTACCTAAAAGCACGTATATGTGGAGATTCAGCAAAATTCTATAATTTCTCTGAAGAAAATGCAAGTGAAGATAGGTCGAGTCTGTGTGTAGCAGATTGTGTTGCTGTCCTCAACATTATTTCACAATATTGTATTTCCTATCCAGGAACCTTTAACATAACTGGGACTGAGTATTTCCAACGAAGCACAGATATCTTAAGTCTGTATAACTGGGGTTAAACCAGTTGGAGTATTTCTCTCACCACATGCGTCCGTAGTGAGGCAGCTAAGTGTTTATCAGATAAATGTAGTGCGCAAACACACGAGCAACAACCTGCACCACAAAGGTCCAGGGGCCTTTCCCCCGTGCACAGGATCTGATGTAAGTGGCGCTGCGTCTGGGGACGGATTAAACCAGGATCTGCTCCATTTACGGTGAACTGTCCGCGCTGACTGACGGAGCGTTTATGCTGCGAAACGGAGACCTCAAAGAGAGCACATGTCAGCGGCCAAGTCAATTTATAGCAATCCATCCACCAGCTCTTCAGTCACAGATTCACTGTGTAACCTTATCTGTCCAGTCTAGACACACACACACACACACACACACACACACACACACACACACACACACACACACACACACACACACCACACACACACACACACACACACACACACACACACACACACACACACACACACACACACACACACACACACACACACACACATACACACACACACACACACACACACACAGAGGATTTAATGGCCACCGGACTCTATTTGACACAATGGGGCTCATTTAAAGAAACTGAAACCCAAATCTTACACGGTTTGTAATAAATAAATAGAGAATCTTATGTTCCACAAACGGGGAAAGTGCGCACGAGTATCAGAAGATCATTGCAAAATACAATATTCTAGACTCATTGACAATTTTGCTCATTATTTTAAAGCACTTTTAAAAAAGATTTGCAAACTTTTTTCTTTTTCTGGGGACCTACTTTTTTTTAAAAGGAGAAAGTATTGCATTAAACGTTCCCGACCATTTTAAAAGCATTTCCACATCACCGTATATTACCCTGAATCAGTAAACCAGCCATTTAGAAAAGATATACGTTTAATAAATCACTTTTATTTTTTTGCGTGTGTTTTTTAAAAGATATACACATGTTAAATACTTAATAAATGAGATCAAGCAAACTTAAAAGCTTGTTTTGTTCTTCTCATCAGTTAAACTGACTTTCATAATAAATAATGTATAAGTCGACTACAATTATTAGAACAGTATGATCACTCAGGCTCCCTCTCGTGGCTCAAAGAGGAACTGCAGCTATAAATGTTCACGAAAGGACCAAATACAAAATTCTGCTAATTTCTTAATTCTTATTGTGCTGCGACCCAGCCACATTGTTTGGCTGGAATATTAGTTTTTTTTAACGATGAAATAAATGATTCGGATTTGTCATCAGTGTTGGATTAAAAAGTAAAAAACAACATTGACGCTTCTCAGGTCTAGAAACGTCGTAAAAAGGCTCTGAATATTGAACATCTACAGTTTCTTTTCGGCTGATGAAGGCGATGAAGACTTGAAGCGAGTTCAAACTACCAGACGAGTGATTTGAGCGCTCGTTTCAACTGTCCCTCCTCCCCGACAGCTTTCAGCGACTTTGAATGATTTAACGTTCTCGTTGACGTCTGTCAGTCTGTGCGTTTAAACGTCCAGCGACACCCAGACGTGCTCAAAGGTCAAAGGTCAAAGGGTTTGAGAACCCGTCACACAAACGTGTGAAAGACAGAAACAAGTTTATTTACAATTTACATCGTTTTGCCCAGAAATGTGTCATCATCTGTCTGTAAGAGCTGGAATCTATTTTATTTATTTATAAGTTTAGGGGCATGTCAAAGAAAAAAAAATGTATTGAAGGGTTAAGGATTATTTAATTTTAATAAATATTGTAACTACATGAAAAAAAAGGGTATTTCCTAATTATTTAAATATGTTTATTGTTGTTATTTCTTACTTTGTTGAGCGCCAGGTATCCGACCATCGTCAAAAGCAGCCAAAACGAAGCTTAACATTTTTAATCAAAAACATTTTATTTGACACGTCTCATTGATAATTTTGCGCCCCAAATAAACCGTTTGCTTTAACCGTTTCTGTCAAAAACATTTAATTCTGAGCTCCTCAACGCAACTATGACGTCATGACTCACTCGTCTGAGACAACAATTCTGTAAAAATATATATATATAAATATATATATATATCTATATATATATATATAGATATATATATATATATATCTATATATATATATATAGATAGATAGATAGATAGATAGATAGATAGATAGATAGATAGATAGATATGCACATGGAGCCTCCATTTACTCCAACATTGGTAAACTTGTGGACACCTGGAAACATCTTGTATAGTTTCCATTGTTGAAAAATTGTTGAAATTAAACTTGCATTTCTTTTTTTTATGATTAATGTCATTCTAACTGTGTTTTTCTGCACAAAGACATGTTTGAGTTCTCTCTACTTCCAGTCATGACAGTGTTCTTTCCCTCGCGGTGCAGAAATAAAGGCCATGGAGAGAAAAATGTGACAGGAGCAAGAAAAAAAGACAGAAAACGCCCCGACACAGTTTTTTCTGGGGGGGTTAAGATGAATTTCTCTTTTTGCACAAAAAAGTTTCCCAGCTAAACGTCTCTCTGTTTCCGTCTCCCACGCTCTCCTCTCCCCCGCTCCTCCCTCTGGACGTCAGCGCTCATCCACAAAAGGGGGTTATATTTACTGCATGTAGACACGTGAAGGTCAGACGCGTATAAAGTGCTCCGTGATGGCTTTGCCAAATGGCCGCTCTCACCCTTCCCCCGCCAGACTTCTGCGAGGAGCAAATGTCGTGAGCGAAATGCCTCCACAGACATGACGATGAATTCAGAGCAACTTCTGGGAGGCGACAAAGAGAAGTCTGTGCTGACATCTCAGGAGCGATAATAAAACCAGCGAGGCGGCGGGGATCGAACAGCGTGTAGCGGACGGTTCTGCGACAGAGAGAGGGGAGGGGGGCTGTAAAGGGACGTCTGAGGCCCTCCAGTCGTGTCCCGTGAATAATTCACATTGAAAAGTTTTTTCCTCCTTAATTTTTCAGTCGGGCGGGGGTCTCTTTCCACCCCCGTTCAGATAATTTAGGGCTTGTACCCGGGGCGCAGCGGGCAGCGGCTGTGAATCACGCGCCTTGTCCAGCGGAGACTCGAGAACCGTCTCGCTGCGTCCGTAAACGCGGCCCCCGTAAACGCGGCCCCCGTAAACACGGCCTCCGTAAACGCGGCCCCCGTAAACGTGGCCTCCGTACGCCGCCGCGTTCTCATGGAAAACATTAACTCGGTAGCTAAATGCACGTTTCCAGAGACGCTGAAAGGCATTTCTTTTGGGCCTCAGTTTGTATTTCATTATCATTTTGTATTTGTATTTATTTATTTACCAGGGACATTAATCAACATTGTAAAAGTGCCAGTTAGCTTGAGAAGGCCGGTTATAATATTATCCGAACAATTCAAAAGCAAACACTGTACAACACAATACGGTAAAATACATAAATACATGAATACAAAAGGAGCAGACTTTTTAAAAACAATGAGATAACGTAACGCAGTGCCAGAGAGTACGCAGGTTTGCAGGTTTCCTCTCGACAGGTGCTGGAAATAACTCTCTGCCTCTTTAGCGCCACCTGCCTCCAGACGTGTAAAAATAAAATAAAAAAAGTTTTGAGATTCCGCGGTTCACGCTCACCTGCTGCCCACGGTGTGTGGTCCGTCTGACCTCGAGAGGCCGAGTGGGGTCAAAGGTGAACGACGTAAAGCGTGGATATCAGAGGGGGTCACGTGTCTGAATTTGACCTTGGGTCAACGACTCTGAAGGGCAACGTGACCCGGCCTGAAGCAGCCGAGTCCACGGAGGAGTCTGCACACATTTTATTAGCTTCACCTTTAATTAAAAATCTGCATTTTAAAGACTTTTTGGAGCAAATAACAAATCTTTAAAACTACATTTGTTGTGTGGACAACAGGAAGTTAGCGTCGCACTAGTTCCCCCCACAAAAAGCCAAATTGGAATTTTGGATTATTGCATAAAATAATCTCTGTGGCAAACAAACAAATTACGATCAGCAAGACAACCTTCACAAATGAACACTTGTATGATTTATGTTGTAAATTATCCTGACAAGCTAACGTGAAGCCATAAACCAACGGCGCCGCTGTATACAAATTCACGAGAGGAGTTTTTACTGAGGTATTTCATATTGTAGACTAAAGTTAAAACCCACAGACTTCGAGACGAGGGAACCGAACGTTTAAAAAACATCTCCTTTATGTTGAGTGAGTTGTTTTCTGTAGTTGAGGACGGTCACAGAGCTTCTTACTGAAGCTGTTCCAATAACAGGATCTGAAATCAGCCTCTTACAGCTTAAAATGCTGGATCGGGTATCAGTGAGTATGTGAGTTTATCAGCTTTTTTACACGACACTTGGACAGTGTAGCTGAAGTAGCTAAAGTAGCTGTAGTAGCTGAAGTAGCTAAAGTAGCTAAAGTAGCTGTAGTAGCTGAAGTAGCTAAAGTAGCTGTAGTAGCTGAAGTAGCTAAAGTAGCTGTAGTAGCTAAAGTAGCTGTAGTAGCTGCAGTAGCTGAAG
>NC_136589.1:3108052-3123052 GCF_910589615.1 Taurulus bubalis | reverse complement strand
ATGAGTAGGAAGAAAGGTGAGGACCAAGAGGAGAAGGGAGGAGAAAAGGAAAAGGGAGGAGAAGAAAGGAGAAGAGAGGAAATGACAAGACACGAGAAACATGGAAAGTGGAGGAGGAAAGGTAAGGAAAGATGGGGAGCTGAGAGGAAGGGCGCAGGAGGAAGTGTAAGTGAGGAAAGGAGATGAGGAGAGGAGAGGAGGAGAGGAGCTGCAGCCGGAGATTTGAGTCTCACTTTTATTCAGTTTCAGATTTGTCTCTTCATGAAACTGAAGACACTGCAAGGCGCCGCCCACCCAACCAGCCTGTGTGTGTGTGTGTGTGTGTGTGTGTGTGTGTGTGTGTGTGTGTGTGTGTGTGTGTGTGTGTGTGTGTGTGTGTGTGTGTGTGTGTGTGACCTCGCTGCAGAAAAAGCAACTGCTCCAGGAGAGCGACATTTCTGCCTCAGCTCTTAACAGCTGGTCCCTGCAGTTGCCCTTTTCCACACATGAAAGGCCAACAGTCACCGTGTGTGTGTGTGTGTGTGTGTGTGTGTGTGTGTGTGTGTGTGTGTGTGTGTGTGTGTGTGTGTGTGTGTGAGACATGAAAGACGAAGGCAGCAACAGGCAAAAGAAATATTCAGTGGCTCGTAAATCAGTGCTACACTGGTGCATGAACCAATTGTGTGTGTGTGTGTGTGTGTGTGTGTGTGTGTGTGTGTGGGGGGGGGGAGTTGTGAATCCTTCTGTTTCTAAGCTGCAGTTATTGATTATATTTACGGATATTTTATGTTTTTCACGTATCAACGAATCCAAATCAATTCTCTTATTATATTTCCTCAGCATCTCTTTTGTTCAGCGTCTAATAAACTGAATTTGAGCGACTCACACGCTGCTTTCCTCATTTTTAAATGGTATAAATAAATACAATTGCATTGCTGTCAACACCATTTTGACTTTACTGATGTGTTTATTAGTTTAGACAAATATGACCGCTAGCACCTCAACATATCAGATGGAGATGAAACCTGCTCTAATAATCATTTAGTAAAGAAGTGTAGTGGAGAAGAACAGTGTCCCCGTTAGCTCCCCGCTGTAGCCAGCTAGCTCTCCGCTAGTTCCCCGCTAACTTTCGCTAGCTCCCCGACAACGCTGTAGCAAGCTAGGAGCAGCGCTAGCTAGCGCTGCTCCTAGCTTGCTACAGCGAGGACACTGACCGGAGGTAGGAGCGGCTTGTAACCCGACTTTTACAGTACTTAATATATTATTGCACATGCAGCTCCTCCCGACCAGAGAGCAAGGACTTCTGCTCTCGGATCAGAATGTCACCGGAGTCTCAGATGACCGGCGAGGAAAGTTGTTTGCGTTGTGGCTGCTGTCGTGACCTCGTGACCTCGTTCTCTGTACACTGAACGAGTTTTGAGAAAAGAAACACTTGATTTAGTCTCTAAGGTGCAAACTTAACGTTTAAATGAATGCTATCATTGCTCCTAAATAACATACGTGTCTTAATGTACTCTTGTCATATTTTATACGACATTTTCACATTCTTTTGTTTTAAAATGATGTATTTTGCTGTTGTGTATTGTTCCGCACAATCAACTCCTGTGAGCCGTCCGCTCCGCATTCGGGACGTCACGCCAAATAAACTCATTTCTTTTTGTTCGTTTGTGTCATTTTTCCACATGACGGTGTTTTCCGGCGCGCTCAGCCGTTAGGCGCGCAGCGTGTTGCGGTCGGCCCATAAACACGTTTCACACGCGACGTCTCATTTCCTTCGGCGTGGCGGTCGGGTTCTGGGTGGACGGGGACGCAGCAGCAGGCGGGGAGCAGGTCAGCGGCTTTAAGGGGGAACCAGCAGCAGGAAGAGGAGGAAGCACGCTTTCAATTAGCACAGGAGAGCCACGTGTGTGTGTATGTGTGTGTGTGTGTGTGTGTGTGTGTGTGTGAGATACATAATGCATGTGTCTTTGTACTCTGCACCAAACGTCGACTAGAAATTCTGCTTTTTAATAAATGCAAACCTGTATTTTGGGGTGGAAACACACACTGACAGGAATTCCTGCACACACGTAAAACGTGTCACACATGTTGGAGCTCCTATACTTGTGAGGACCTTTGTGCTTTATTCTTCGACCTGAACGTCCAACGAAATGTCCTCATAGGACGAGAAGTCCTCAGAAAGAGAAAAGAGCAACAACACATGCTGATTTAAACTAAAACACACACACACGCACATACATACACACACACACACCACACACACACACACACACACACACATATAAGGACATATAAATGGGACACATGTTTGTGCTAACACACACACACACACATACACACACACACACGCACACGCTAACACACACACACACACTACACACACCACACACACACACACATATAAGGACATATGAATGGGACACATGTTTGTGCTAACACACACGCACGCACACACACACACACACATACACACACACACACCACACACCACACACACACACACACACACACACACATATATAAGGACATATGAATGGGACATGTTTGTGCTAACACATACACACACACACCACACACATACACACACGCACACACACACACACACACACACACACAAACAGACACTAAAGTGAACAGATATGTGACTTAAAGGCACACACACACACACACTACACACACACACACACACACACACACATGTGTTCATGCATCCTGGAACGAGCTCCGGTCAGAGCAGCAGATCAACACTTCCTGTCACATCGCTTCACTTCCTGTCACATCGCTTCACTTCCTGTCACATCGCTTCACTTCCTGTCACGCCGCTTCACTTCCTGTCACACTGCTTCACTTCCTGTCACATCGCTTCACTTCCTGTCACACCGCTTCACTTCCTGTCACATCGCTTCACTTCCTGTCACACCGCTTCACTTCCTGTCACACCGCTTCACTTCCTGTCACATCGCTTCACTTCCTGTCACACCGCTTCACTTCCTGTCACACCGCTTCACTTCCTGTCACACCGCTTCACTTCCTGTCACATCGCTTCACTTCCTGTCACACCGCTTCACTTCCTGTCACACCGCTTCACTTCCTGTCACGCCGCTTCACTTCCTGTCACACCGCTTCACTTCCTGTCACGCCGCTTCACTTCCTGCGTCTCGGAGGCCGTCATCACGCCGTACGGGCCGATCCCAACAGAGCGCCGCTCGGTCACGACCCCAGCAGTCAGAGAGCGACAGCGGGTTGTATTTTCTTTCCCACCTCGTTCTCTTTTCTTTTTTTTCTTCCATGTTTCCGTTTCTGCAACTCCTCAACGCCGCAGACCCTCCGGCTCATTTGGGGCTCGGACCGTTAATCACGCAGCCGGGAGCGGAGGTGAGCCGGCAGCCGAGCAGGTGACCCTCCATCACCTCCCCCCCGCCCCGTGACCCCAACGACCCCCAACCAACACCAGCCAACCCCACACAATAAATTCACAGCGGGACGCTGACAGTCTGCTTTCTGTCCTTCCTCTCACTTTCTAGCTGGAGTCGTTATCACAGACACGAGGCATCGTTAATATATAAAGAGAAGAAGAATGGATATAGAAACAAGATATTTATACTTTTAAACTCTAATACAATGCAAGGTCTAAGTGCCCTTAAATATGCATTGATGTTATGTGTAACCATATGGATAAGTAAAGAAATTGCCAAATCTTGGTTTCTGCTCTTGGGTTACGAGCCCAGTTAAACTATTACGATGTAAATCTGTCTAAAATAGAGACGTAGAGGCTTCTGTGCCAGATGTATTTAAAATCTAGTGTTTCAAATTAGATTTAAAATGTACATTTTGTACAATATTTTCAAGCCTTTTCTTGTTATTTTTAAAGGCAGCAACTCCCTAAATGTGGGAGGAAACCACAGCCCCCAGAGGACACATCCAACCATTGAAACCACCAGATCTAATAAACCATGCATTTATTAATATGTTCATGAAGCTATAAGCATAGCGGCGTACATGACAAGGTGAAGCCTGCTCCTGGCCGTGGGGCTCCAGAGAGCGACCCCTCCTCGTCCTCCTCCGGCCCGGGAGAAGCTTCTGTCAGAGGAGGAAGCCTCTGGATGCTGGGCCGTATATCTGTGACCCCACCGGGCCACGGCTCTCTGTGATGAACTCCGGAGGTGAAGGTTGATGGATGGAGAGGAGAAGCCGAGTCGCCTCACGAGAGTCCTTTCTCTTCTTTGAGCTTGTTTTAGTCGTCTTCTGCGCGGCGCAGACAGGAAGCTTCCTGCTGCAGGTCAACTGTCAGAAGGAAGAAACGCATCCGACAAGTAAAAGAGGGTTAGCATCTTGGAATCTGAGATCTTACAACTCTCTCTACTACAATATACAATGTGCTTTTAATCGTTTGTTTGTTGATCATATATTATTGTACATTTTCATATTTTCTATTTTTAAATAGAATTTAATATTGCATTAGTATAAAGCTATTAATCCGCAAATTATGCTGTAATATCATATCCAGGTAAAACAAAAAAAAGTCAGATTGTATAGAAGTCTATGCTTCATGTGTTAAAGCTGCATTCTCTCTCCTGACCACCAGGGGTGACTCCTCTGGTTGTATAGAAGTATATGCTTCATGTGTTAACGCTGCATTCTCTCTCCTGACCACCAGGGGGTGACTCCTCTGGTTGTATAGAAGTATATGCTTCATGTGTTAAAGCTGCATTCTCTCTCCTGACCACCAGGGGGTGACTCCTCTGGTTGTATAGAAGTATATGCTTCATGTGTTAAAGCTGCATTCTCTCTCCTGACCACCAGGGGGCGACTCCTCTGGTTGTATAGAAGTCTATGCTTCATGTGTTAAAGCTGCATTATCTCTCCTGACCATCAGGGGGTGACTCCTCTGGTTGTATAGAAGTCTATATAAATGAGTCTACTTCTCTTGATGTATTCCCTCAGTAAACATTGTAAACATGAGTTTATGTCTCAATCTCTAGTTTCAAGTCTTCTTCAATACAGCATGATGTTCATTTAGTACATTATGGTCATTTAGAGTCAAACAGACCATAAAGCAGGGGACGCTTTAGGGCGGGGCTACAAGCTGATTGACAGGTCACTATCTCATTCCTCCTCATTTTAAATATGGTTACTTCCTGTTCATCGGTTGCAAAAAAGCAAAGATGGCGACGGCAGTCCACAAAGTCACGATGACCATCTCTATGCTTATTGTCTACGTCCAGGACTTTTACTGTGAAAGGTAAGAACAGAGGAAGTGGATGGTCTGGGATTCATTCGTCAAAGTCAAATAATTAAGAATGTTTGCAAGACTTCTGTGTCGTTATACAATATATTTGTACGTAATTGCATCCATTAAGCACAAAGTAAACGTTGAGAAACATCGGACTTGTTCCACAAAATTAAGGTTTTAAAACATATTTTGCCTTAAAACATGAGAATAAGTCTCTTTGGTTTAAAAAAAACGTTTTTCTGACATTTTGAATTTTACATTATTATTACTATGTAAGACATGCTTTGGAAAACCATCAGGAATAAAGATTTAAATAATAAAAACTGAGAAAAACCCGCTGGTTAAACGGATTTTGATAATGAACAAGCTGTCCGGTGTTAAACATCTTGTTCTCCAGGAATTCTTTGCGGATCCAACAAAGTAAAAGCATGTCGAGAATAAAACACCTCTCACTTTGATGCTCACCCCTGTGGACGTCTACAGCGGGAGAAGACAAACGGGATGAAGGGAGATGGAAAATACAGAGTTTCCGAAGAAACATTTGGCATCGGTGCACAGCCCTCACTGTGAGCCTTCACACACACACACACACACACACACACACACACACACACACGGGTCACTTTCACACACGCCACATGGAGCAAGTTATGCACGGGTTTCAAACCCAAACCCAAAACCTGATCAGATCATCATTCGCCGGAGAGAGACGGGGCGAATCTGGCACTGAACCGTTTCCCAGAGTCACGCGGGATTTGATCTATGGCGGTTCGGCATCCAGCGAGGCTTTTGGCGAGGAAACGATAAGAAGAAAGAAACGAGGGAGATGGAGAGAGAGAGAGAGAGAGAGAGAGAGAGAGAGAGAGAGCGGGGGCCCGATCTTTTTGATTGCCCTCCAGAGTATACGCGTTATATATTGTATGAGGTTTATTCTCTGAGGCTTTCATCGGGGGAGTTCGGTTTACTGGAAGTCTATTTGTCCGCCCGACTGTCCCTGAGTCCTCCAGCTGGCATGTGCATGAATGTGTGCAGCAGATTGAATTTCATTCATGCGGCCGATCGGAACTTTAGCCCAAATCTCGCTGCTCTGGAGGCAGAAAATCCCTTTGGCTGACTTCTAAACCTCAAAGAAGCAGAAGTTAGCCTTCGGTGTGTTGAAAGGGAAGCGAGAAAGAAGCACTTACACTTAAAAAATAATAATAATATATAAATATATATATACATGCTAGTAGCCACAGACTTTACTGTTTAAAACATATTAGTAGCTTGTGTGTTGTTCATGTGTTAAAGCTGCATTCTCTCCACTAACCTCCAGGGGGCGACTCCTCTGGTTGTATAGAAGTCTATGCTTCATTTGTTGAATCTATATCTATATATTTATTGGTATATATTGGTATCTATTGGTATTTATTGGTATTTATTGGTATCTATTGGTATTTATTGGTATCTATTTATATCTATTGGTATTTATTGATATAAATTGGTATGTATTGGTATTTATTGTATTTATTGATATCTATTGGTATTTATTGATATCTATTGGTATGTATTGGTATTTATTGATATCTATTGGTATATATTGGTATTTATTGATATTTATTGGTATTTATTGGTATCTATTGATATCTATTGGTATCTATTGGTATCTATTGGTATTTATTGATATATATTGGTATTTATTGGTGTCAATTGGTATTTATTGATATCAATTGGTATTTATTGTATTTATTGGGGCTAGCAGGTCTGTGAATGTGTTCACTGGTCACTTGTTGGACCGGCGTCTTTAGTTTTCTATCTCTGAATAGTAGATAGGAGTGGATGCAAAGACATGAAGGTCTAACAATGTGATTTATGGTGGAAGATATTCATGTTGTCTGTTGCATTGTGGGAGAATGAAAACATCATTCTGCCTCGTGAACGACAGTAAAACGCTCCTATGTATAAATGAATGCGTGCACAGGAGATAGTTCAAGTCACGGGACATTTGAGAGAGAATAAACAACGCTAGATATGAAATAAAACGCTGCAATAAAAAGCCAGTCATGAAATCAGAAACCAGCTGGCTTCCCCGTCGTTTCCAGCGCAGAAGCTTTATGTCAGCGCTGCTTTCCCGAGCCGACGCGGCAGCAGCGAGCGGCCTTGAGCGGCCTTGAGCGGCCTTGAGCGGCCTTGAGCGGCGGGATGACGCGGCCGCGCAGCATGCTAAACATATTAGCATGTGAGTTTACGACGACGCAGCAGGAGGCGGGACGGCTGGGAGACGGGAGGAAACAGGAGGAGGAAGACTTGCTGTCCATAAACTCTTTTTTTTTTGTTTGTGTGTGTACATGTGCGTGTGTGTGTGTGTGCGTGTGTGTGTGTGTGTGTGTGTGTATGTGTGTGTGTGGGAAAACCTCAAACCAACGCTTCTTGTCAGATGAATTTAAATTGTTTTCACATTTGTGACACATTTACACGTTAAGGTCTGATAACGTTTTATTATTATTAGCCGATGTTATCCTCCATCCTTGAGCTCTTTCTCTCTCTTTCTCTCTCTCTGTCTCTCTGTCTCTCTCTCAATTCAATACAAAGTGCTTTATTGGCATGAATGTTCTAAAAAAGACAATATTGCCAAAGCATACAGTATATTAGTTAAAAGAAAAGAAAAGAAAACAGTTGTGTTTCCTAACACAATAAAACAAATGACTTACTTGACACACTCTCTCTCTCTCTCTCTGCTTTTTTGAGTATGACTCCCTCTCCGCAGTGCAGATTGGTGACAGAGTTGAAAAGCCTCTCTCCAGGCGTTGGGTCTCGGCTCCATAAATCTGGTCCTCCTGCAGAGAGAGGCGGAGCCGCCTCCTGCGGCGCTGGAGGGGGATCCTCGTCCGTCACGTCAGCAGCACATCGGCCTCCCGCAGCTCAAGGTCAAGAGATGGACGACCTCTACAACTCCATCTCACTCGGCTCATTTGTTTTCCGCCTCTCGGTTAGTTTTCCCTCTGGGTTTCCGTCTGTGGGAAGTGATCCGAGCCGACACACACATGTTCAACCCGTTCTCGCTCACAGGCGCTGTGCTAACCGATGCAGGGCTTTAACGCAGGAGGCCGCTGTCCATGTTCACCGTAGTGTTGATACGTAACCTCGGTGCTTCACTAAAGCCAGTGACTGTAATGTAACTCGCAGCCTCACCTATGAAAGCATGAATGCATTGTAATTCATAGACATCCCAAGAGAGGAAAGTGTTTGTGATCCACATGATCATTAACCAGGAAGTATCCTAAGACCTCAAACTCCCACAGGGGGCGGGTCTTTCACCGCAGACGTCATACTTAATTAAGCCACTATGATGAAGTCATTTTAACCCAAAAGCAAGATCTTTTGTTGGTTCCTGTGAAGACAGAAGTTTATTTTGAAAAGACTGCATGCATGCAGCTTAAAACACACAACAACTAGGAATTACTTTTTGTAACATGAACCCGAACCATGACTTCTTTTCCTATAGCGAACCAAGTAATTAGTTGCACCAGTAAACCTGAAAGTTTTATTCTGAAAAGACACTTTATGCAGACTCCTAATGCATCCTGATCAGGGATAAAGTAATGAAACGATAGATCTGATGCACACATATACCGTAAAAGTCGGGTTACAAGCCGCTCCTACCTCCGGTCAGTGTTCCGCTGTAGCAAGCTAGGAGCAGCGCTAGCTAGCGATGCTGCTAGCTCCCCGCTCCTGCTGCTACTGCTCGCATCCCCTCCGCCCAAGTCGGGTGTCGAGCCGGGAAAGGTCCCGCTACCTTCGGTGGTTGTCGGGGAGCTAGCGGAGTGCTAGCGGAAGTTAGCGGGGAACTAGCATGAGCGCCAGCTGTCTACAGCGGGGAGCAAAAGGGGACACTGACCGAAGGTAGTAGCGGCGTGTAACCCGACTTTTACGGTAGTATATACACACACACACACACACACACACACACACACACACACACACACACACACACACACACACACACACATACACACTAGACAATACAGAACACACATGGATCAGACTCACTGATTGAGCCGAGTTGTCAAAGTGCCAAGTCATCAAGCGTCTCTTCGAGGCCGAGGTCCGGGACGGGACGGGTTTACGGGTCGGATCCCCCGTCATGTGTTTTCCATCTTTTCATTATTTCCATCATTAAAAATGAAACTTTTCAAACATTAAATGCCGCTGACTCCCCGACCGGGACCCTGAGAGCGGGGAGGAGAATCAGGCCGGCGGTCTGAAATTACACAAACTGGCGTTTTCATCAGTGGCATTGGACGTGTGTGTGTGTGTGTGTGTGTGTGTGTGTGTGTGTGTGTGTGTGTGTGTGTGTGTGTGTGTATGTGTGTGTGCCTTTCATGTATGAACAGCTGTGTTAATCTGCTCCAAGATGTTTGAGCAACTTGTGTAAAATAAATGAGCTGCTGAGCTAATTTGCGGCTCATCAATCACCAACTATTGATGGATCGGGTGTTTGATCCCCGTTGGGCGACAATGTTACTGCGTCAACGCGTCGCCAACGCATCACGGCCTCCTTGACTTCATACGGTACGCTGAGCATTCTGAATCCTGACTGACCGCTCATTATAATTGGAATATATGTATATATATATATATATATATATATATATATATATATATATATATATATATATATATATATACACATATAAGAGCATAAGGAGGATAGATTTTTGTTTCATTGATTTACTTTGAACACAAAGCGCGTATAAAAGGTCAAAGGTCAAAGACTGAGCTGACATTTTGCCCACTGGAAATTAAAAATGCGAAAAATTATTACAGAAAAATAAACGACCGCCCACTGATGATGCAATAAAAAAAAAATGCACGACTGTTTTTGTTTTATAGACACATTAAATCGAGTCCTCACTGGAGACGGGATGCAGCTCACAATGTGCACCTGCAGGTGTTTCTCTCCTGATGAATGAAGCGTCTCGTAAATTTATTTAAAGACATCTGGGCTCCTTCTGGGATTTCCATTAATTTGTTTTTGAAGACACATTTATAGGGATCTAAAGACCATGCAGGAGGAAAATAAGAAAGTGAAATCTAGATCTGTGAGAAATTGTACAGCAACCAAAACAAAGGCCCGGACGACACCGTCCCCTGAACGCACCGTCCCCTGAACGCACCGTCCCCTGAACGCACCGTCCCCTGAACGCACCATCCCCTGTCAGCACACACCTTGCTGTGAGAGAGGAAGCGTTCCCTCCTGTCACTGCCGGATTCCTGTGGATGAAGTATGGCGGCCGGCTAATTCACCGCGGCGGGTCCGAAGCGTCCGGCGTGGACGTGACACTTCCACCACGTTGCTGGGAGAATTCACACGCGGGGCCCCCGGGGGCCACGCCACGTCCCGCTGGGCCTCTAACGCCGGCGGAGGAGGTGTCGAGTTATTTAGAGGCCTGGAACAATAGCAGAGGAGGGCGAGGACCAAGCGGCTCACCGTGGGGCGTTCAGGGACACGTCCGAATCCAGGAGGGGTTCATGAAGTATACTTTCATAACACAGGGGTTCATTTCCTCATGTGGACTTATGATGTGGAAATGCAAAGGAAGAAGAGGGTTTTCACCGCTGAGGTCTTTTAACTGGTGAACCAGTCTCATGTAGTCCTGGTCCTCCTAGACCTCACTGTAGTCCTGGTCCTCTATAGACCTCAGTGAAGTCCTGGTCCTCTATAGACCTCACTGTAGTCCTGGTCCTCTATAGACCTCACTGTAGTCCTGGTCCTCTATAGACCTCAGTGTAGTCCCGGTCCTCGTAGACCTCACTGTAGTCCTGGTCCTCGTAGACCTCAATCTAGTCCTGGTCCTCGTAGACCTCACTGTAGTCCTGGTCCTCCTAGACCTCAGTCTAGTCCTGGTCCTCGTAGACCTCACTGTAGTCCTGGTCCTCATAGACCTCATCTAGTCCTGGTCCTCTCTAGACTTCAGTCTAGTCCTGGTCCTCTATAGACCTCACTGTAGTCCTGGTCCTCTATAGACCTCAGTGTAGTCCTGGTCCTCTCTAGACCTCAGTGTAGTCCTGGTCCTCTATAGACCTCATGTAGTCCTGGTCCTCTATAGACCTCATGTAGTCCTGGTCCTCTATAGACCTCACTGTAGTCCTGGTCCTCTCTAGACTTCAGTGTAGTCCTGGTCCTCTATAGACCTCACTGTAGTCCTGGTCCTCTATAGACCTCAGTGTAGTCCTGGTCCTCTATAGACCTCATGTAGTCCTGGTCCTCTCTAGACCTCAGTCTAGTCCTGGTCCTCTCTAGACCTCAGTGTAGTCCTGGTCCTCTATAGACCTCATGTAGTCCTGGTCCTCTCTAGACCTCAGTCTAGTCCTGGTCCTCTCTAGACCTCAAGCGACCAGCGGAGGCTGATTCATGATTCATGATTGATGCTTGATGTCGGAGTCTGTGGTGAAGAAGAGCTCAGAGAGGAGGAGAGCTTCCTGACACGATGACAGCCGGCAGCTTCCTCCTTATTTACAGTCTGCTGACAGCCAAGGTCGCCTCAAAGTCACTCTGCGGCCTGCTGGACACCTCCTTATTGTTGTTGAGTCAGTAGAGTCAAAGCAAAATACTCTAAGATGAGAAAACTAAAGCTGAACAGAAGACAGTTGAAACGTGTGCTTTGTGATTTATCTGAATGATACCGGTATTCACACACACACTGTGTCCTGAGCGAGGGAGAATATCCTGCTTGGGTTTCTACATCCAGAGAGACCGCTTCATGTCTAATGTCCCTCTGTTGTCTCTGCTGGGTTCCCTCGCTCTGCCTCAGCCTGCGAGACAAACCCCGGGGCAAAGAGCTGCTCACCACCGTACCAGTATGAGAAAAGTGCAGCGATCAATGTAACGATCGCATCATCTATCGGCTCGTTTACGCTGCAGGAACAACAACAGGGGTTACTCACTTCCTGCCGTAGAAACTAACAACACGTCTTTTCCCACTACACCTTGAATAAAGAAAGTATCGCACTTTAGTAGCACTTAAATTACGATACGATAAAGACGATAAACTATCATCATGTGTTCTGATGTAATGTTGTAACATGTATTTATTGGTGAGAGACGAATAAATCCAGTTTTAACAAGAGAACAACATGAAACAGATATTATTATTATTATTATTATTATTATTATTAATAGGAACTATGACCTGTAACTGACTATTACTAGTTCTAAGCAGCTTTTAATACATTCAATAATTAATATTACATACTAATTAAACTACTTATTCCAAGAACTTTACTTTAAATTAAAGTAAAGATATATTTTTTTAAATACAATAATGTATTTCTCATCATTTGAATTTTGTGTTTTTATTGAAAAGCCATGACTAAAACAAAGTTAAGTTAAACATAGTTTACATCAACTTTTGGTGGTGTATATGTACACCTGCAGGTGCACATTACATCAACTCTTGGTGGTGGATATATATATATATATATATATATATATATATATATATATATATATATATATATATATATATATATATATATATAGTTGCTAAAGCACTGGTATCAGTCCAGAACTCAATATCAACCAATATGCAAGTTCAGGTGTCCGAATAAATAAATAAATAAATAGATAAATGGTTTGAGATCGTCTCCAGTTTCATATCCAGAAAGACAGTTTCTCTCATCACACTCAGATTTCCGTATCAGACATCTCAGTCATCTCTGCTGGGTTCCCTTCCTCCGGCCTCCAGCTGAAGGTCTGGGTTCTGGAGGTCTGGGTTCTGGAGGTCTGGGTTCTGAAGGTCTGGGTTCTGAAGGTCTGGGTTATGAAGGTCTGGGTTCTGGAGGTCTGGGTTCTCCTCAGTTTCCTCTCGTAAGGTTTTCACCTGCTGTGGCCATGAAACCCAAACTGGCAGTAAAAGTCCCCGAAAAAGAAAAGAGAAATGATTGCTGGTGTTTCCCTCCGGATCAGGGGGTTGGTTCTGGGTGATGAACGGCACCGGGCTGGTGTGTGGGAGACCGGTTGGTTCTGGGTGATGAACGGCACCGGGCTGGTGTGTGGGAGGCCGGTTGGTTCTGCACCGGAAGTGTTCTGGACTGAAAACACACACGAGTGTGTTTCCTGTAATCTCTCCTCTGCTTCACTGCACCTCTGGATATCTATCGGTGTGATCGTGTTTTACGAGGAGAGAGGATAGAGCTGTACTCTATGGAAGTTATTTAAAAGGTCCCTCACACACACACACACACACACACACACACACCGGCATGTCGGCCCTGCAGTGGAGCGTGTAATCGTAACACCATGTCCGAGGCTGGAGAGAACTCACAGGCCAAATTGTCCGTGTCATCGCCCGCTGCTGGCTGTGAAATACTGGGTCTGACATCACGGCCCGGCCTGGAGGGGCGCGGTGGGCCTGGAGGGGCGCGGTGGGCCTGGGGGGGCGAGGTGGGACTGGAGGGGCGCGGTGGGCCTGGAGGGGCGCGGTGGGCCTGGCCTGGGGGGGCGCAGTGGGACTGGAGGGGCGCGGTGTGCCTGGAGGGGCGAGGTGGGCCTGGGGGTGCGAGGTGGTCCTGGAGGGGAGCGGTGGGCCTGGAGGGGCGCGGTGGGACTGGAGGGGCGCGGTGGGACTGGGGGGGCGAGGTGGGCCTGGGGGGGCGCGGTGGGACTGGAGGGGTGCGGTGGGACTGGGGGGGGCGACGTGGGCCTGGAGGGGCGCGGTGGGACTGGAGGGGCGAGGTGGGCCTGGGGGGGCGCGGTGGGACTGGCCTGGGGGGGCGCAGTGGGACTGGAGGGGTGCGGTGGGCCTGGAGGGGCGCAGTAGGACTAGGGGGGGCGCGGTGGGACTGGAGGGGCGCAGTAGGACTGGGGGGGGGCGCGGTGGGCCTTGAGGGGCGCGGTGGGACTGGAGGGGCGCAGTAGGACTGGGGGGGGGGGCGCGGTGGGCCTCGAGGGGCGCGGTGGGACTGGAGGGGCGCAGTAGGACTAGGGGGGGCGCGGTGGGCCTCGAGGGGCGCGGTGGGACTGGAGGGGCGCAGTAGGACTGGGGGGGGGGCGCGGTGGGCCTCGAGGGGCGCGGTGGGACTGGAGGGGCGCAGTAGGACTGGGGGGGCGCGGTGGGACTGGAGGGTTCGGGGGGTAAAACAAGATGGAGGGCGGAGCTGCTGCTGGGAATGTCGTATCTGTGGAAGTCGTTAGGTGGGATTCCCCAGGTGGACATCTAAAATTATTACCTGGTTCCTTTTAAATGTTGCTTCCGCTCTCCTTCTCTCTCCGTCTTCCCACCACGACGCTTCCCTCCACATCCTCTCCTTTCATTGGTCGCCTGGTCCCTCTCTGTTGTTGGGGGCGGAGTTAACAAAGCAACGTTTCCTCTACAACGGTTTGTGTGATTTCGTGCAAAACGTTTCCTACAAAAGTCCAGCAACACGAGTCAATTTCCTCTCGTCATATTCACACGGTCTTTAAAAAAAAGAACCACATTTGCTTCGAGTTGTATCCACTTAATTGCCAATTTCCTCCATTGTTCACCTTCCTAAAATAATAGCCTAAGTAATTTTTTCAGGTTTTTCAGAAAGCACAAAAACTAATACCAAGTAAACAACAGGCTTACTGTATTAACGGTCAAATGATGTTATGATTACTAATATTATGTTCGAGTGAGATTTTCATTGAACTTTCAACTAAATTGCTAGCTTAAATGCGAGCTTCAAAATGCCATCTTGAAAAGCTTGTAAAATTGCCTAAATCACATTGTCTTTTAATTTAGGCAAAATAAAATGTCCGAAGTCACTCTGTGGACGTAGAGTTA
>NC_136589.1:3078052-3103052 GCF_910589615.1 Taurulus bubalis | reverse complement strand
AGTCCAGCGACAGAAAACTGAACGCTCTCTTTAAAGAAGGACACGCTACAGTAACACTGGAGCAAAAAAAACATCACCATAAAAGTCGGGTTACAAGCCGCTCCTACCTCCGGTCAGTGTCCCGCTGTAGCAAGCTAGCGCCCCACTCCTGCTGCTAGCTCTCCGCTCCTGCAGCTAGCTCCCTGCTCTTGCAGCTAGCTCCCCGCTCCTGCTGCTACTGACTGCGTCCCCTCTGCCTAAGTCGGGTGTCGAGCCGGGGCTGGTCCCGCTACCTTCGGTGGTTGTCGGGGAGCTAGCAGAGCGCTTGTGGACGATAGCGGGGAACTAGCATGAGCGCCAGCTGGCTACAGCGGGGAGCAAACGGGGACACTGACCGAATGTAGTAGTGGCGTGTAACCCGACTTTTACGGTATACGGCGTCTCTACGTCATTCCTCCTCAGTCCAGATATGATCACTTCCTGTTCACTGGTTGCAAAAAAACAAGATGGCGACGGCCAAATCGCCGAACTCAAGGCTTAAAAAAACGGAAGTCCTCAAACCACCGATGTCCCGACGACGACTAGCTTTAGTTACAGTAACACTGTAGCAAAATAAACTTTGTTGCAAACAGTCAGCAGAAGTTGTGAAGGCGACGCGTCGCGTGGCTGCAGACACACAACGTGTGTGACAGACACACAATGTGTGTGACAGGGCAGAGTGTGGTTGTGTTACACTGAGGGGCCTTCCAGGACCCTCAGGTCGGCCCTGCTGGGGAACAGGTGGTGGACACGTGCTGCCGCCAGCCTCCGATGCTCGCATTCCTTATTATGAGTACATCTCTGTCATCAAAGGACGAAAATCAGGGAGTTTCCTTCTTTTTTCGGTTACAGGGGAAAAACCTGGACGGCCGACGGAGCCAAAGGAAGTTCTGCTATCGGATTTCTGCCTCTCATCCTCTTTGAAAAATACACTCTGTCAAGACGAATATTGCAAACACGGCTGTTTTGTCTGGATAACGAGTGGAGGAGGAGTGGAATGGAAAGGGAGAACGTGAGGAACGGGGGGAGAATATCCAGCGAGAAGATGAAGGGTGAGGAACAGATCTCTCGTTCTAACGAGAGAGAGAGAGAGGACTGATATCGGAGAGGAGCAGGAGGGAGAAATGACGGTAAAAGGTTCGGACCACACAAAACCTGCTCACAACTGGTGCTCTGAACCTCAAGGGGACCCTCAGCCTACAGTGAGGTAATGCAGACCATCTGCAGGAGACTGTGAAGAGAGGGGCCCTCCATCCTAACCAGGGGTCCATAAAACAGGGTTCGGTGGGTGGATTGGCTCCACGCGGGGACACTCAGCGGAGATATTATACGGAACAAAAAACCTCCTGAGGTGGAGAAGACTTCCATCCAAGTGAAACACAAACTGGGCTGAAACACGGCGGATTCAGTTCTTTCTTTCTTCTTTATTGAGACAGTCAGTCTGGCCACATTTAGGGTGACGCCACCCTTTGGTTTTGAATCCTCTTGTTTGGTATTTTATTGGTCGCCATTTTGTTTTCGGCAAACAGTGAACAGGAAGTGACCATATGTGGACTGAGGAGGAGTGACGTGGAGACGTCGACCTGTCAATCACCTTGTAGCCCCGCCCCTAAAGCGTCCCCTGCTTTATGGTCTGTTTGACTCTAAATGACCATAATTTACTAAATGAACATCATGCTGTATTGAAGAAGACTTGAAACTAGAGATTGAGACATAAACTCATGTTTACAATGTTTACTGAGGGAATAAATCAAGAGAAGTAGAGTCATTCATATAGACTTCTATACAACCAGGGGAGTCACCCCCTGGTGGTCAGGAGAGAGAATGCAGCTTTAACACATGAAGCATAGACTTCTATACAACCAGAGGAGTCGCCCCCTGATGGTCAGGAGAGAGAATGCAGCTTTAACACATGAAGTATATACTTCTATACAACCAGAGGAGTCACCCCCTGGTGGCCAGGAGAGATAATGAAGCTTTAACACATGAATCATATACTTCTATACAACCAGAGGAGTTGGAGGATATAATAATCCTCAACGTCTTAACGGCCCACATAATAATGACCACTATATATAATGATATGTTCCTTTGCACAGCAGTGACTTAGAGTGACGGATCTTCTGGACTCAATAACCAAAACAAATCAGCATTTCTGAAAATATTTTTTCCCAGTGCCTTAAGTGTAAATATCACAAGATTAATGACTCATCATATCCTATAAGTTTCCAGGACATTAATCAGTGATATCTCTGTGTCACTTCCTAATTTTCCACACAGCACGAACACACTCTCACTCTCTCTCTCACTCTCTCTCTCTCACACACACACACACACACACACACACACACACACACACACACACACACACACACACACACACACACACACAGCTTAACAGGAGTGTACAGAGACACATACAGTCACGCTCACTTGGTCGGTGCACCTCATATAGAATGTCCCTCTCCGCAGCCAGAAGTCACATTCAATTTGGTACCGATCCGCCGGCGGGTATTCTTGGATGGAGAACATGTATGAATATGTGCATACCTAGTGAAATTTTAGGAGAAGCTTTAATCTCATTTTCAGGGGGTCGAGGGGGGATTAGCGGTAAGGTTAGCCACGTTACATTATCGGTCAGTCTTTCAGAGGAATGGCGTGTCAGAGGGCGTGAGAGACGAACCCGGAGAAGCTGCTTCTGTCTGGACGGTGAAGAGCAAAGTGCTGCTGGTCCTGTTGGATCCATGCAGTTCAGATTCTCCGGATCCGACCAATCACATCATCTTTAAACCGAAAGTACATTTTAATTGAACAATTTAATTGAATTCTGTCATACTAACGAGCATTATTATCAGTTGTGTTATGTTCTCAGCTTCTTTCAGGGTTTTTCAAACTAAGCTTTGAATATTTGTCGTCATATTTTATGACTTTGTCACAAAATAAAAAAACGTTTAGTGTAATTCATGGTGCAGTTAGATTACTACATTACCTTAGCTGACGCTGACGCTTTTACCCAAAGCGATTTACATGCTTGCTCTACACACCGTAGACACAGCAACGGGGAGCAATTCAGGGTTAAGTCTTGCTCAAGGACACATCGACCTGGACTAGCAGAGCCGGGGCTTGAGCCACCGACCCTCTGATTGAAAGGCAGGCATGCTAACCAGAGAGCCACAGTCACCCACTACTACATGTTCTTCTTTTTAAACGGCACTGTAAATGTTTTTGAAAGGCTTAACGTCAACAAATATGGATTGAAGCAGAATATTTCGTGAGATAAAAATGATTGTTTGATTGTTTTTTTGCATTAAATGTTGAGTTTTGCACTTTGCAACACTCTGAAGTTGTTAGAAATGTTTGGATCACAGAGACAGTCTTAGCAGATTACTACAAATAATATAATATAATACTAGTAATGCAGCTTGATGTTTATCTGATGCTGTCCTTTAAAGGCTTTAAAGCGGAAGATCTTTGGTCTTTTTACAATTTGCGTGAAAAAAAAAGTAAATTAAATAAAAAATCCTAATATATATCGCCTCGCTTACAGTGTCGTAATACATTGGACACATATAAATGTAACCCCTGTTCCGTGATTTGTATCGCCAGATCCTCGTCTGTACGCGGTGAGCTGACCAGGCTCTCATTGCAAAGGAATTCAACGTTGTGTTGATACAGCAGGAAGACTCTCCACAACGTTCCCCTGTGTTGTTGTTGTTGTTGTTGTTGTTGTTGTTGTTGTTGTTGTTGTTGTTGTTGTTGTCCTCTTCCGGCCTGAGAGGAAGCAGCCATGAGGTCAGAGCTTCCATACTTCTGATTCCTCTCCATCTTTCAAGCTCTCGGTTCCCACACCGATTCACATCATCTCAACGATCCAGATGTGACTAAACTCAACAACAACAACAACAACAACAACAACAACAACAACGAATAAAGAACAAAAAGAGGAATCGAGCAAAGATCGAAGCGCTTTAGCACCTGAACCCTAGCGAGTACAATAAATGTCACGGGGATATTTATAGCGCAGTATATGGAGAATGTCCAATTCCCCTCTCCGCAATAACGCGCATGCATCTGCTAACGGCATCAGAGGGAAACCTTTCGCTCCATCAGAAAGGAGGAGGAGAGGAGGAAGAGGAGGAGGAGGAGGAAGAGTGAGGGGAGGAGGAGGAGGAGGAAGAGGAGTGAGGGGAGGAGGAGGAGAAGGAAGAGGAGGAAGAGGAGTGAGGGGAGGAGGAGGAGGAGGAAGAGGAGTGAGGGGAGGAGGAGGAGGAAGAGGAAGAGGAGGAGGAGGAAGAGGAGGTGGAGGAGGAAGAGGAGGGAGGAGGAGGAGGGAGGGGTGTCTTGGGGAAGTGAAAATAGAAAAGTGCATCGCGTCAGCTCATCTCTGTGCCACTGTACACTTTCTATTAACTTACACTTTAAGCCCCTCGTAACCCAAACCCAGCAACTGCAGCCCGCTGAGAGCTCTATATATATATATATATATATATATATATATATATATATATATATATATGTATATATATATATATATATATATATATATATCACATACATATCATATCAGTTTAATGCAAATATACAGTTGAGTGTCTTCAGATTTCCACGTTTAGAGAGTTTGAGGCTATACTATTTACGCTCTAAACAGTTTGATTAACGATTCTCATGAATTGTCATTTCTTCCCCAAACTAATCTTGTCGTAGCCCAGGTGTAGATTCTCTCAGCAAACATGGATGTTCTTGGTGCACAGTTTCGGGGTCGGGTGGGTCAAAGGGTCCTTGAGCGAGACACTGGATCCCGAAGTTGCTCCCCAGCGGCCCGCTGCTCCTAAATAATGTGAATGACAACTGTAGTAAAGTTGAAGTTGAAGAGAAACTTAAGCTACACTAACTGTGCTGTGGTGTTGAGATGTGCAGCGCTGCACATCTGCAGAGCTCAGGGAGCTTGTTGTGCGCTGCGACCAAGAAAAGGTAATAATCTGCTGACATCATTGAGGCTTCTGTCACAGACAAATGTGCAAATTGATTTCACAGCTAAGTATTCGTGTCATGTGCTGCTCTGCTGCAATAATATGCACTTGTGTTTCACACGTCTGTGGGTACAGGCTTAAAAAAAAAGAAAGAAGAAGTGTGTGTGTGTGTGTTTCTGCTGAAATAAATCATTTCAGCACAGCTGCAGTCTGCCGCTCTCTCCAGCTTCAGATAAGCTTCTCAAATCTCCCTCCAACCATCATGTGGCCGCGCAGCGCTCACGGCCTGGCCACCTCTCAGTGTGTGTGTGTGTGTGTGTGTGTGTGTGTGTGTGTGTGTGTGTGTGTGTGAGCATGTGTTTAAGAGAATGTGCAAGTGAACAGAATGCTTGGGAGCACATGTGGGTCCGAGAGGACGTGTTAGTGTGAGTGAGTGTGTGATTACGGGCGTAACTATCGCCCACTAATCCTGCAGGATGATGAGGAATCATTCGCTCTCTTCGCATCGGCAGCTGATGGGAAGACACTTTTTATTTTTTATTTATGACCAGGGAAACATTTTTAACGTCTGCTTAGATGTTTGTATGGAAACTGTATGAAATCACAATATTTGATTAGACTTGGTGCATCGTTTTTTGCCACAAATTCTGCTATGAAGTTCACTTCATTAATTTTAACGTGTCGCCAGATTAGTCAGATTGCTTTTTTTGAACGGTTTTCTTAATTGGAGGTGCAACAAAAGAAGAAACGAGCAACCTGAGCAACTAAAACCAGACAACCATACTGTAGAAAGAGTTGAGAAGGGAGGAGACGAAGGAAAGGGTGTGTGTGTGTGTGTGTGTGTGTGTGTGTGTGTGTGTGTGTGTGTGTGTGTGTGTGTGTGTGTGTGTGTGTGTGTTGCACAGAGGCAGATGGAGTTTGGATTTGGGCTCCTGCAGACGGACCCGTCACATTTCATTCTGCAGCGCTGCTGAGTGACTCTTTGGTGCAAATCCCTTCCACACTACTCGGTGCAGTAATAATACACTCGCATAACGAGTAACACACGCGGACCCGTGCGTTCAGATACGATCTACAACTTAGGACTGAAGGCGGCACCCTGCTGCTCCTCCATCAAGCTGTCAGAGCGACTTCACCGAGGAGCCCACACTGTCACTATTTGCATGTTTTGAATAAATATGATCTAATCTTTGGGAAAACAACAAAGCGACAGACAGAAGTGTCTATGAAGTACGTTTGAAGGATATATATTTGTTTTTAATATATATTCAGGATGTCAGACTGAGTCAGCAGAGAAAACAAGTTAAAAAGATAAAAGTTGGAAGCTGAAGCTACAGATCTCAGTGTGAACCATCACATCAGATCCAGACAGAAGACAATGAAATACAGCAGGTTTTATAAATGCATATGAATACATATAAATGTATATTCTTTTTACAGCGTTTAACCAAATCCACCAAACCAGCCTGAACATGGAGAACATCTGAAAGCAGAGACGGGTCAGAGCTGGACGATGCTATGCTACGATTGGCCGGTCTGTGTATGAGAGGCGGGACTTAGCAAAGCCAAGGTGTTTTCATTATGAAAACGTTCTAACGATTAAAGATATGGATCTCAGATAAAAGGCAAGCTTATGAAACGTCGTCGGTGAAGCTAATGCGCTTCTGTAAATACAAAGCTTTATAGAAACAAAATGTTAAAGTCATATTGTCGTCATAACCAGAGGTGTCAAGTAACGAAGTACAAATACTTCATTACTTTACTTAAGTAGAAATTTTGGGCATCTATACTTTACTGGAGTATTTATTTTTCAGACGACTTTTTACTTCTACTCCTTACATTTTCACGCAAATATCTGAACTTTCTACTCCCTACATTTTAAAAATAGCCTCGTTACTATTTCATTTTGGTTTGTTTTCACTCCGGCTTGTCATCGTTCAAAAACACACACAAAAAACCTCTCCGCCCCGTTGCCCACAGATACGTGCGCGCGCACACAGGTGAGCACTGAGCACACACACACACACACACACACACACACACACACACACCAGCGGACAGAGAGCGTCGAAAAATATGTGGCGTGAAAAGCAGACCGCTATATCTGCGTTTTAAACGCTCCCAGGGTGAAGATGCAACAGCAGCTCTCTGAACCCGGAGCAGCTCTCTGAACCCGGAGCAGCTCTCTGAACCCAGAGCAGTTCCCCTGCTCCGGGTGAAACGAGCCACGGTGCTCGTGTCTTCTACCAACAATGAGCTGCTGGCTTCACACACATATTACAAAAGTACAAAGTACACGTGCATGAAACTAAGTCATTAATAAATACATGGAGAAATGCCTGTACTTTCGGGTAAATGGTTACGGTACGCCGTTAACAGGTTAGCTTGCGCATGCGCGACTCTACGCGATTTTTTTTGCCGTTTTGCCAGAAGTCTCCGTGAGCTCGTCTTTTCCTGCTGTTGCGTTTCTCAAAATAAAAAAACAGATCTAAGCTCAATATTGAGCATGAATTGAGAGAGGCCGTATCAAATCTACAACCCCGTTTATAACATATGTGTCGAGGAAAGCAGCTCACTGCTCCACTAATACTGATACAACCTGATGGCTCACATATCTGCACTCATTCTGTTTTGTTTGGCAAAAAAAATGAAAAGCTTATTGTTTGTTGCTTATTGTGAGCTATTTGGTAGTAACTAAATATGAGTTATTTTTTGCACAGATTGAACTTACACAACAACAACAACATTGTCTGATGGGTCAATCTGATTTACTTGAAAGTGATTGCAATTTTCTTTATTCTGTTATTTATAAATGCACAGATGAGTCACATAATTATGTTATTTACAGAAAAAGTTTGAGAACTTGTTGGAGTCGCCGCCGCCGCCTATTTTGCACTATTACAATACTTATAGGCAACTAGTTACATGTCTTCCGCTCCATGAAACGCATGTTAATGCTCAGTACACATATGGTACTTTAATGTATTTGCATTGTAATAAAATGTGATCATTTTAAATGGGCATAAATGCAGCTGAAACGGGTAGCCTAGTGCATCCCACATTTTTCAACACAACTTTTTAAAACATTATAGTCATTATGGCCTTTATAAAAGTGATTGTTTTGGAGGGAGGTGGGGTAGTGCACTATAGGCCCTGAGACACGGCTTAAGAGTTTGTCCTTAATGGGGGAAAAAATCCCCTTACATTACTTTTACTTTTATACTTTTAAGTAGTTTTTAAACCAGTACTTTTACACTTTTACTTCAGTAAATACTTCAACTTTTACAGAAGTATTTTTAAACCCTAGTATCTATACTTCTACTTGAGTAATGAATGTGAATACTTTTGACACATCTGGTCATCACTGCCTTTTATTCTGGTTTGAAAATGCTTCATCTTGTGGATCATCGCTATAAAATCTGTTTCTCCAGGTGATTGTGTTCCTTCTTCACTTTTTCCTGCAGCTCAAACCAAAGCTCACCAAGAGCAGCACAGCAGTAAGAATCAGTCAACACACACACACACACACACACACACACACACTCATAAACACACGCTGCCATATGCTTCTAGTTGAGGCGGTCTGGGTGAGAGCGAGTGGTTTTTGGATGAAGACCTTTTGCACGCGTGATATAGCTCAATGAGACACATTAGCCGTTAGCTTCCCCAGCAGAGAGTCCCTAATGAGCCGGGAGAGCTCAGCACCTCTCACACAGACACACAGTTAGGAATGCATGCACCAACACACATGTACACACACACACACACACACACACACACACACACACACACACACATGTACACACACATGCTGCTTTACTCCGGTGGGATTTTGCAAAGGCAGAAAGTGGAAACATGCTAGCGGCGGGGAAACAGACTCCAGTCCTCTTTCTTTTGGTCAAATGCATTGATGTGATCATCTATGATCTAATCTTCTGGTCCACAGCAAGGGGTCCAGAGTGTTCAGGCTCTAACAACAACAGGCACAGACACGTAATGAAATATATAGGACACAGTTTAATAAAAGGTCTCATGAGGCAACGTGGAGGTTTGATCTTCTAGTTAAAGTGGTTTTGTACCTGAGCGGTTTAGTGGAAGACTTCAAAACAAGATTAAACAGAATCATCTAAATCCATGCAGCAGAAAGCCAGATATTCAGTCTCCAATAACACAACACTAGATCCTACATTTCCCATGATGCAGCTTTGACAGCGTCTTTTTTTGCACCCTCAGGGCCCACATCCTTCAGACTTCATGCACCAGGCTGGTTTTCTCAGACTTGTCAAAGCTCCGGCAGTGTTTGTAGTTTGAAGGTTATTCTGTAGTTCTTTAGCCGGAGTGGAAGATATCGTCCCAGCTTTCGCACACATGACTCAACAATGAGGCTCGTCTACCAGCTGGGGGCAGGTCAAAGGTCACATGGTGCTCGGATATCTTTTGGGCAAGTGGCAAAAAAATAAAGAAGAATTTAACACAGTTTTTCTTCCTAAACTGATGATGGAAGCAGCTAAGCAGCGAGTCGAGAGCAGAACAGATCAGGTCTCTACGGCATACGGGAACTTCTGTTCATTGGACGCAAAAAAGCCAAGATGGCGACAGCCGTATTCCAAGATGGCGACGGCCGTATTCCAAGATGGCGACGGCCGGATTCCAAGATGGCGACGGCTGTGTTCCGAGATGGCGATGGATGTATTCCAAGATGGCGACGGCCGTATTCCAAGATGGCGACGGCTGTGTTCCAAGATGGCGACGGCTGTGTTCCAAGATGGCGACGGCCGTATACCAAGATGGCAGCGGCCGTATTCCAATATGGCGACGGCTGTATTCCAGGATGGCGACGGCTGCGTTCCAAGATGGCAACGGACGTATTCCAAGATGGCAACGGCTGTATACCAAGATGGCGACGGCCGTATACCAAGATGGCGACGACCGTATACCAACATGGCGGCGGCCGTATTCCAAGATGGCGACAGCTGTATACCAAGATGGAGACGTCTGCGTTCCAAGATGGCGACGGCCGTATTCCAAGATGGCGACGGCTGTGTTTCAAGATGGCGATAGATGTATTCCAAGATGGCGACGGCCGTATTCCAAGATGGCGACGGCTGTGTTTCAAGATGGCGATAGATGTATTCCAAGATGGCGACGGCAAAATTGCCAGACTCAAGGCTTCATAACGAGTCCACAAACCAACAATGGCTACTTCTTACAAACAGTCTGTGGTTAATACCAATCAATACAGTCTCTGGAAAAGGAACAGAGAAGCAGTGCACTGGAGGAAAGATTCCTAAAGACTATCTGGCCAGAGATCATTAGGAATAACTGAGAGAATGTGTTTCACTGTGAGTCGGGTGAAGGAGCCTCACAGTAGATTCACACGTTAGAGACTGAGCCTGTCGCTCTCACATCTCACTGCAGCATTTGCATCTGTAGTGAGAAGTATTCCAACATGCATGGGCCCAAACACCACACCCGACCCCATGAAGCCCATTAAAGAGGCTCGGTCATGTTTCTGGTCCCTGTATTCCGTCCTCTACCTCACGAGGCTCCACTCAGAACTCTCCTCTGAGTTCTCACAACGCGACAACACAAAACACATGCAAGAGGAAGGGAATGCCTCTGATCAGCACAAAGGCTCACGACTTATCGCCCTCGCATTTAACCGCCGACGAGCTCTATTTGGCTCCGTCCCCCACAGGTGCTGGAGTTACTGCCGCCGGTCATGTGGCTCCGGGCCCTCAGGAGGCTTCAGGATGCGGCTGTGGACAACCGGCTCCGTGGCCTCCGTCTGGGTTTGGGAATAACGGCGTAAACGACTTCTCACGCGGCGCACAAACGAGGGAGACGCTGAAGCTGCAGAAATGAAACAAAAAGAAACATGAAACACACTTTCTACGTTGGTGAGATGTGCAGAAGGAATCATGTTGATGTTTAACCTCAGATAACAAAGTGAGGAAAAGGTGAACAATGAACAGTAACGAGGCGTGGATGCAACGCGTGGCGTCGCTGACGACACGGCAGGGCTGCAGAACAAAGGATGTAGAGGTGAAATGCATTGTGGGAAAACATCTCCCTCCCAATGAATCCTGTCAGGTAAAGGTTCAGTTCACCCAAATCATAAACAAATGTAAGAAACACAAGAACACAATGAACTGAATGATAGTAATACATATATTATTATATTATATAAATTTATATAAACTCGTTATTAATGAGCCATTTTAAGCTAATTAAATAAAAATAGAATAAAGAGACGACGAAGAAGGAAACAGAGTGTGTCTCAAAGACAGAATTATATCCTATTTCACACATGTATTAATGGATATTTGTATTGCTTCTTACACTTTGTTATATTTGATTATATGTCATGTGTTTTTATATTTGCACATTGTTATGGAGCCTCTCGGCAAAACTATGTAAAACTATTTAACTTAACAACCCGGGGGACCTCAAATATCTTCAATTAAAATATATAATGTATTTTAATGCTGGATCAGCATCAAAATACAAAATGAATGGAATTGAGTCAGACTTTTTTCATTCAGGTAAAATTCCATTACACTAGCACAGCAATATTTAAATATCACTAATGCAACAAATATTTTTAAATAAATAATATATGTGTATTTATTTTAGGGTGCAGGAATGTTTTGCTGTTTGCTTTCCCTTTTTAATGACGGTGTTTCCAGGATCTGGATACATGCAGACTTGACAGCAGTGATCATCACCTGAGTTAGTGGAACATACATACACATATGCATATATATATATATATATATATATATATATATATATATATATATATATATATATATATATATATATATATATATATATATATATGGATGACGACAAAGACACAAAAACAACACAACGTTGTGTACAAAAACATGTTATTAATGTTTCCATTCACTAAAAATATTATTATTATTAAATATTATATTTTAGTGGCAAAGTGTTTACTTTATTTCCAGTTAAATTGATTAATGGTGCAAAATCTAATTGAGTTCCAGTGTTGCTGCTTTTCATTTCTCCTCATTCAGTCCTGTTGCAGCGCTGCAGTTATGCTGCCGGCCACTAGGGGGGAGTTGTGAGTCTCCTTGTGCGGCCTGCTGGAGGGGCCGAGGGAGACAGTGAAAGGTTTGGAGCAAGAATTAAATTAAATAAATACAAATTCCGTCTTGTTCCAGAGGGCGGGTCACACAGCTCCCAGTGTTCCCAGGCCCGGCCGCACTGGGAAGGGCTTTCCACCTCTGCTGGTAATAGCAACCTCAGCTAATTAACCACAGGCATTTAATTTGAGCCGAAAGGAGACCTGAGCCTCGCTCCCAAATGTCCCTGGAGGAAACAGGGATGAGGAGTGGGGGGCCAATAAAAAACGGGCAGGATTTCGGTTCGGGGTGGAGGGGGGGGCGGGACCAGGGCAGAGGTTTTTGGGGGTCTGGAGCACCTGTCACCCGCAGCCTGGGAGCAATGAAAGCTATTTGATGAGCCGGGCAAGGTCAGACCCCCGACCGCACCGGGGGCCTCCGCCGGGCCCCTTCATGGGATCTCCGGCACAAAGCCAGGGGGATTGTTGGACACCTGTCAATCACACGGGAGGAGGGAAGCGATCTGGACGCGGCTACTGGGCCTCGGCCGTGAGACGGTCTGAGCTCACGCCGTTTCTCACGGAAACCCCTGGAACGAGATTATGATCTTACAATATTACGCCGACACTGAGAGACATGTTGCACACGAGCAGAGTGATGAGTCACGTGAAGCTCCAGGAGCCGAGAGGGAAGAAGAGCCACAGCTCACTGTGCTGAATGAAGACCATTTCTGCTTTTTTATTCATGCCTTAAAGGGGACTCCTCTGGTTGTATAGAAGTCTATGCTTCATGTGTTAAAGCTGCATTCTCTCTACTGACCACCAGGGGGTGACTCCTCTGGTTGTATAGAAGTCTATGTTTCATGTGCTAAAGCTGCATTCTCTCTACTGACTCCTCTGGTTGTATAGAAGTATATGCTTCATGTGTTAAAGCTGCATTCTCTCTCCTGACCACCAGGGGGGCGACTCCTCTGGTTGTATAGAAGTATATGCTTCATGTGTTAAAGCTGCATTATCTCTCCTGACAGGTCGATGATGTTTGAATTTACTGCAATCTTAAATCATTTTTCAGCCAAAGCAGTCACGCGGGTTGATGCTAAAAGGTGCAAAGTCAAAGTTCAAGTTGGTTAAATGCAAAATAAAAGGCGCCTCAGATGAATTTTGCATAGAAACCAAATTATATAAAAGTTCATGTTGGCGACTGATGCAAGAAAAAAACAGATTTGATCATTTTGGTCTGCTAGTCGTAAACTTGATGTTACTTATTCAGAAAAAAAAAGTTTAATAAAACTGAAGGACGTCTTTCTGAGTGACGACTCAATTGTTGCAGCAATAAAATTGACGGCAACTGGGAGTGAATATTCATGTTTTCCCCTTTAAGGGCCATCCGAGACATTTTGGTCAAACTATGACGGAACTGTGATGAAGACAACGCGCTCGTCTCTTTGTGTGAGTGTGTGTGTGTGTGTGTGTGTGTGTGTGTGTGTGTATGTGTGTGTGTGTGTGGGTCTGCACAGGTGTGAGCTGGTGTGTTTGATAGTTCACACAGGGGAGGTCTCCTCCAGCTAAGCTCCCCGTAGGAAATGGCATTAGTTCGGGGAAAAGATGGGACGTCCTGTGAAACTTGGGGCGATCCCGTCGGGGGCTGACCTCTGACCTCTCGTCTGAGAGGGGGGGAGAAAGAGAAGGACACCAAGATGATTGAATTTTTGTTTTTAGGGTTCAAGGAGGGGCTTTTGAGGATTTAGTGAGAAATCAAAAACCCTCCTCCTCCTCCTCTCCCTCCTCTTCCTCCTCCGTCCCTTGCAGCTGTCCCTTTTCCCTCTCATTTTTTCCCTCCGTCAGATTTCAGCCTATAATTAGCAGAAAGACCTCGGTGACTCTCCGCACACACATGTGAGAGTGTTTGCCCGGGCAGCCCGGAACTAATGGTCTAAATCCACACAGCCCTCCCCTCCCCCGCCCCCCGCCGAGCCTCCAGATTGCCAGAGTGACAGGTTCACATGTGGGGAGGGGGGGGGGGTTCTCGAGGCCGGACTCGGTTCTCACTGGCCGTGCAGCCTTAAAGGGCAAAACCCAACGCAGAGGTCTCCTCCCGCGATGTGGAGGGGCATCTTTAAGCTCCGCCCCCTCCCCACAGAGACCTTTCCCCCTTCGCTCTGGCATTCCTGCCCCGGCACGGCGCTCCACCTGCTGCCCGCCAAGCGTTCACACACGTTTTTACAGAAGCGGCTACGACTCGGGGCTCCGTGAAGCTACAGAGGCGAGAGCCGAGGCCGCAGAGCTCCAGAGAGAACTGGTTCACTACGTCCGTCTGTCTGTAGCCGGAGGGCAAGGTCGTAGTGGCAAGGTTGCATCGCTGCAAGATTCCGTAGTTGCAGGGTTGCGTAGTTGCAAGGTTGCATAGTTGCAAGGTTGCGTAGTTGCAATTACGCAAAGGTTGCGTAGTTGCGTAATTGCAAGGTTGCGTAATTGCAAGGTTGCGTGGTTGCAGGTTGCGTCATTGCAAGGTTGCGTAGTTGCAGGTTGCGTAGTTGCAGGTTGCGTAGTTGCAGGTTGCGTAGCTGCAGGTTGCGTAGTTGCAGGTTGCGTAGCTGCAGGTTGCGTAGTTGCAGGTTGCGTAGCTGCAGGTTGCGTAGCTGCAGGTTGCATAGCTGCAGGTTGCGTAGTTGCAGGTTGCGTAGTTGCAGGTTGCATAGCTGCAGGTTGCATAGCTGCAGGTTGCGTAGTTGCAGGTTGCATAGCTGCAGGTTGCGTAGCTGCAGGTTGCATAGCTGCAGGTTGCGTAGTTGCAGGTTGCGTAGCTGCAGGTTGCATAGTTGCAGGTTGCATAGCTGCAGGTTGCATAGCTGCAGGTTGCGTAGTTGCAGGTTGCGTAGTTGCAGGTTGCGTAGTTGCAGGTAGCTCATTGCAGGGTCGTGTCGTGGCAGGTCGAGTCTCGGGTCTCCCTAAAATTTGGATTGAGTTAAGAAATGCGAAATATTAATATCCACATTACTTTTTGTTTCGTCCATACCCGAAACTTCCCGGACTGTCAGATTAATGTAATAAAAAGCACAATATTTGGCTCTGGAGTAAAGTGTAGAAGATAAAGCAATACTCAAGAGCAAGTACTTTGAGTAAAGTACTAGCTTGTTTGCCTCGTGCATAATCAAAAACAAAGCGTTTCTGGAATGCAAAAAGAAACATCAACACATGAACTAGCAGCCGCTCCTCCGTTATCCTCCGTGCAGGAGGAGGAGGAGGAAGCGCTGAAACCCAAGCGTCAGTATTTCCAGTGCGACAGCGAAGCGTAAGGCGGCGTGCAAAATGAGACAAATGCCGCTTCGCATTTTTGGGACGCGGCAATGTTTCCTGCAGGAAACGCGACACTCATCCCAGAGTAAACCGTGTGGTTAAAGCGTTAAAGGTATGACCAAGTCATCTTTTCCCCCTTTTTCTCACACTTCATTTGGGCATCGCTCGAGTGTTCAGAGGCGCTCCGTGGTTCTGGGGGATTTGTGTGGTTTATCAACTTTTCCTGGATTTTCTCCCTTAAAGCCACGACACTAAATCACACATTTGTTGGTTTTTTTTCACCCAGCATGAACAACAGCACCTTCTTCAGTGTTTTGCTCAACAATAAAAACATTAGGTCGCTGCAGCGTGATTGACAAGTTCATGTGGGGCGATCGGTAGCGTAGCAACATAACTTTGGTTGCTAGCAACAACAGGAGCAGATGGACGGAAGATGGCATCTGCTGGTGTGTCTGTGTGAGCGTCTGCTGGAGAGCGTGGTTATGTGTGGGGATCTCCATTCTCCACGCCCGGCGTTCTGGCACGGAGAATAAGTATTAGATTCAGTGTGGGGGTAATAATTAACTGACTTCAGCTGGTGAGCTCCATGCAGAAGGTTGCTACTACAAATATAGATGCTTTTTTTTTTGTCCCAATAAATCGTGCCGGCCGGGCAGAGGCCTCGGGATTGACAGAAAACTGCCCGGTATTCACCGCCGCCTGATTAATGTGACAGAGTCTTTCAAGTGGGCGCGGAAATAGAACATCAAACAACAGCAAAACAAGCGGCTGATATAACGGGATATAAATGTCTGGTTGCACAACCCGCTGCTCCTTCACTCAACCTGGTTCACCAATCTCACATTTTGAGATTTCAATTCCTGCCTGATCATTTTACAAATAACCACAAATAATATTTATATTTATTTATATATGAAAACATTTTATGTTTGTAATTATATATATGTATATATATATATATATATCTATATATATATATATATATATATATATATATATATATATATATATATAGATATATATATATATATTTGTATTATATAGGTGGAGGCTTCAAATAAGCCCAGTTGGCTTTTTTGCCTCTTCTTGCACAGTGATATTAATTTATCTCTGTTATGTTTGTATATTTTTATTTTATTGTTTGAATTGTGCAAAATAAATAAATATATTTTTTGTTAATTGCTCAATAACATTTTGGAAGCATGAACCATATTTTTGTATCACAGAGTTGAAGCCTATAATAGTCTAGAATAAATGCAAAATACTTCCCTGACATATTGTATTTATTGGGCTTTTATTGTGAAAGGTAAGAACGCCACTTTCGTCAAGGTTGAAAGGACTAATAAAGTTTGCCTTCTTCCTCAGAATAATCGACCTCGTTCTGAAAAAAATGTAAAACAAAATTTGCGTTGTGTATTTGCTGCGTAAAAGTATGAAAGTAAAAATTAAAATGTATATGATAATGTACCGTTTCACAAAATGTATACAAAAAATAGATTTTACATAAATAATCAGTAATGTGTATATAATGACTAATAAAGGCAAATAATAAAACTACATCACTCTACTGTAATCCAGCCTTTAAAACCAGGAGACAGAACTTTTGCCATATTACAATATTACAAAATCATTAAAACATAATAATATCATTAAATTGCCTGGCCCTAAAAAACAACCCGGCTTATAAAACCTAAAGTGTGAAGCTCTAGTGCTCCATGCTGCTTTTAGTTTATACTAGTCCTTAAAACAATGTGGTTCTTTGAGATCCACTGAATACTTTTATTTTTTGCAGTTATTTTGGGCTAAAATAACTGCAAAATAATAATTTATAATTAATTAATTAATTAATTAATTTATAAAATAATAAACCTGTGACAAAAAAATGTGCAAAACATCTAAAACTTAAGTTAGAAGAAAGTTGAGACGTTTCTTTTTTCTGCATGTTCGTAAAAGTAATGCAATTATTCAATATTCCAGTGAGAAGTTTGTGTTGTCGGGACCTTGAAGACCTTAAACCTTAAAGACCTGCGACATCACCCGTTGTGAAAGTGAGAGCGTTTAGCTGCTGTAACACCGTGTGAAGGCCGTCAGTAAACACCTCGCTGCTCCAGGGTGTTGAGAGACAATACCGAGGTGGGCGGCAGCCAGTAACAGGGTGACACCTCCAGCGCCCGAGCCGAGAAGAAGACGAGCAACCCGCCCCTCAGTTCTGCCTCTCAGGTGCATCGGCGATGAACTGTACGTCCGGCGTACGGTGTCTGCCGCGTCGTAAAATTAGCACCTTTCTTAAAAAAGACGGAGCAGAGAGGAGGCGGGGGATATTTAGCTGACGATAGTTCTGCCTGTATTGACCCGTCGGTTCTTATGAAAGACTTTCTCAAGCATCATAAAGTTTGACATTCAGATATTAAGTAAAAAAGCACATGTGATCTGGAGATGGGCATTCATGCTTAGTCACGTTAGCCGCACTGATGCTAACAGCTATCGTCCGGAGGCTCCATTCAGTTCCATTACGATGCGTTCAGGCTCTGGTGCGAAGCTAAAATATCAATGCAATCTTGTAAAATGTGAAAGGATTTTGGGTGAGATTCTTTTCCAGCAAATGCAATAGATGTTATAACTTGTTTAACCTCCTCACAGTAGCGCTAAGCAGCGTGTATTCAGCATTCAGCTCTGAAAAGGAGGGAAAACCCAATAAAAAAGTGGTGGTAAAAAGATGTAACTTTTGAGCTGAATCAGCCAAAATAAATGTAGACCCCAGTTGGATGTTGGAGTCAACTATTGGCTTCTTCTGCTGGCTAAATATATACACAACTACTGGAATCACTACCAAATTACTCGCAGTAAGCATTTTGATGGTATCGACTCGAGGCCTTTTCTGTTCTGCTTCAGGAATACATCCATCATTCAGCCGCCGCCTGCCAGGGAGCGCTTGTTTTCTCTTGAAGCTAAAAAGAAAAGTTCTCATTCCTTTTACAATTTATAAAAAACAATTTCTACTCACACACACGCAGGCGAGCTACACACTGTGGGTAAGCGCTCACGGACCCGAGTTCACAAACAGGTTACGCTCTGTAAACAAGGTACAAATCCTGACAACTTTGCACACAAAGTTGAGCTGGATGTCGGCCTCCAAAGTAAACCGTGGGTCCCGTGCCAGCTCACAAAGGCCCACTGTAGTTATCACCTAAAGTGTGAACGGACCGCTCGCTCGGCTTTTTCATAAACAATGTGCGCAGCCAAGAAAAACATCGTAATTCCATTTATTTAAGATGAAATCTCTGGCGCTGGGTGTATCTCTGAGTGTATCTGTGGGGAGCTTTTCTCCACGCCTCTGATTCCTCAGCTTTTTATTTGACTTCTACATTCCTCTGCTGGGGCGAAGACATTGAAGAGCTGGAGGCCTAAAGGTTAGAGAGGCCGGCGTGTGACCGGGGTAAAAGACTGTGGCTCTCAGGCGTGGATGTGTTTCATTGTGTGCAAAACACCAGCCGTGAGAAATAAGTCCCGCCTTAAATATGGCAAAATACCGTAAAAGCTCATCTCTAAACTGCTGTTTTCCTCTGCCTGCTGGTTGATGTGAATGGAAAGTAAAGACACACAAAAGAGTTAAGTAAGGAAAGAATCTTTTCGAATTCTGATATTATAGTTTCATAACACGATAATGACATTAAGCTGCACAGAAAGGTGCTGAAGATATGAAGATGCTTGCTTTTTGTGACTCATATATGTAGACACACCTCTTTAGTCAAAGCTCTTTGACAAGGACATTTTCAAACTATAGCGGGAAAAACAAGATTCCTCTAAAAGGACCTCATTTGGTGTTTTTATGATGATGATTATGTCCTATATGTGATCAAATTAAGCGTTTGTTAGGTTTCCCGATTCCCTAGGTTTTGTTTTTGCAACCAATAAACGGACGTTACTATATTTGGAATGAATAGGAGTGAGGTAGAGACGCTGTATACGTCTCCGGTGTCAACCTGTCAATTACCTTGTAGCCCCGCCCTAAAGCTTTAACACATGAAGCATTGACTTCTATACAACCAGAGGAGTCGCCCCCTGGTGGTCAGGAGAGAGAATGTAGCTTTAACACAAGAAGCATAGACTTCTATACAGCCAGAGGAGACGCCCCCTGGTGGTCAGGAGAGAGAATGCAGCTTTAACACATGAAGCATTGACTTCTATACAACCAGAGGAGTCGCCCCCTGGTGGTCAGGAGAGAGAATGCAGCTTTAACACATGAAGCATTGACTTCTATACAACCAGAGGAGTCGCCCCCTGGTGGTCAGGAGAGAGAATGTAGCTTTAACACAAGAAGCATAGACTTCTATACAACCAGAGGAGTCACCCCCTGGTGGTCAGGAGAGAGAATGCAGCTTTAACACATGAAGCATTGACTTCTATACAACCAGAGGAGTCACCCCCTGGTGGTCAGGGGAGAGAATGCAGCTTCAACACATGAAGCATTGACTTCTATACAACCAGAGGAGTCACCCCCTGGTGGTCAGGAGAGAGAATGCAGCTTTAACACATGAAGCATTGACTTCTATACAACCAGAGGAGTCACCCCCTGGTGGTCAGGGGAGAGAATGCAGCTTCAACACATGAAGCATTGACTTCTATACAACCAGAGGAGTCGCCCCCTGGTGGTCAGGAGAGAGAATGCAGCTTTAACACATGAAGCATTGACTTCTATACAACCAGAGGAGTCGCCCCCTGGTGGTCAGGAGAGAGAATGTAGCTTTAACACAAGAAGCATAGACTTCTATACAACCAGAGGAGTCACCCCCTGGTGGTCAGGAGAGAGAATGCAGCTTTAACACATGAAGCATTGACTTCTATACAACCAGAGGAGTCACCCCCTGGTGGTCAGGGGAGAGAATGCAGCTTCAACACATGAAGCATTGACTTCTATACAACCAGAGGAGTCACCCCCTGGTGGTCAGGGGAGAGAATGCAGCTTCAACACATGAAGCATTGACTTCTATACAACCAGAGGAGTCACCCCCTGGTGGTCAGGGGAGAGAATGCAGCTTTAAGACACGCTTCAGAACCGGTTGTTGCCGCCTGGCGAGAACACTTTCAAATGGAGACGGCAGTGAGATAATTGGTTAATTAACAGATGCTGTGGGGAAATCAGATAGAGGGTAAAGTGCAAATGCCGACAGTCAGTTGAAGCGGGGAAGAAAGTGCTGATGGGAAGTTTATTATTCTCGCAGCACTTAATTTGTAATTTAAGTTGAGGGAACAGGTGTATTTTCACTATTTATGTGTGTGTGTGTGTGTGTGTGTGTGTGTGTGTGTGTGTGTGTGTGTGTGTGTGTGTGTTCATGTGATGTGACGATATCTGGACACATGAAGCGGCTGCCAGCTCCCTGTCCTGCTTTTAGATTCCCACTGGCCTTTAATGTAAAGCCCATCCTGCTGTAATAAAAAAAAAAACAGAAGCGTCTCAGTGACGGGAGGAGGTTGCAGTGACCTCTGGGACTGTTATTGATAAGGAATAAAAAAGGAGTGTAACATGAAAGTACATATAATTCCCAGTGAAAAGGCACTGTCCTGTACATTACACTGAATTAAATAAAGTTCCATCTCCACTGCCGGCTGTATTGCCATGCAGGCTTTCTATTTATACGCATGCTGTGTATTGTGCGTATGGCCCGTACCTCGGGGTCTATCTATATCCCCATCTGGCCTAACAGCTGCAACCTTAAACGCAGCCGAGGCGCTCTGGAAATGTATCCCCGTAAATCAATTTAGATATAATTACAGACAACACTATTCATCAGTCAGCATGGGTTCATATGATGTCTTTCTGAAATGATTAGCATAGCGAGCTATTTCCACTGATGGAGCGATCAAACCGCCGAGCGCTTCGTGGCGTCTTCTCTTCTCATCTTGCGTCAAACGCCAATCAACACCGAGGCAACTTTTCATTCACATTAAGAATTATTATTAGGCAGGTTACAATGTGTTAATGCTCGTAGCTCAACGAGCGGCCGAGTACCGACGTCTGGAGGATGCTGACGCTGAGCGGCGGGAACTCAGATCCACTGAATGCTCACTTTGCTGCAGGATTCTTTATTAAAGATGAAACGGTCCAACGTTTGGATTGTTATGGAATATGTTGTTGCATAACGGTGACCGCACAATGTCAGACTCACCTCCACGCAGCAGCCCGACTTGTTTTAATGCGGAGGTTCAATATAGGAGATTCAGAATCAAATAAATATATGTTTTGATCAAATAATGATAACGATGTTGGGTTTTTGACCATCGGTGCTTTCACAAAATATTTACAAAATTAGATTTTTTTTTAAATATTCTGTTAAGTGGATATATTGACAATGTGATACAAATTATAATAATAAAATGGATGAAAGGTTAAAAGAAAATCTGAAAATGATATCTATCACGTATCACAATGTAATATTGATATTTTGCCCAGCGATATTTCAATAATTTATTTATTCATTATTTTCCGGTTAGTGGAAAAGTGCCAGATAATTCCAAATATCTATCAGAGCAGTGTCACCAACAATTATTTAGATATTTATACAATTATGTATTGTTTTGATCAATCAATAATGCAGCATTCATATACATAGGAGCTTTATGAATGAAATCAGCTATTTGTTAAAGTCACAGGAGCTAAATGTGTAATTGACTGTTAATAGTAATTTACTCCAATGCTGCAAACATAGCCCATAAAAAAAATTTTTTTCGGCAGTTGCTAACTAAATGTATATTTATACAACATGTTTCAGGACAAAAGTTACCAAAATTATGTAAAATAAAATAATCTAGCAAAAAATATCAAACAGACGTCAGAGTATCAAAAAGTAATTTACAAAATATAAATAATGTTCTTTATTCTGAAATATTAAAAACAGCCAGAAGTACATTTAACAACTGAAAAGTAAAGTTTGTGAAGAATACTACAAACTGTGGCCCCTGAGACAGAAATACTACAACACAAGAAGTATAAATACACACAAGTGTTCTGTCGTATCCAGACAATTAGACGGCGTGTTCACAGCAGCAGAAAGACGAGTCCATTAGGTCCAGCTGAACAAAGAGGGCCGCATGCCGCTTAGTGGAGGGCCGCATGCCGCTTAGTGGAGGGCCGCATGCCGCTTAGTGGAGGGCCGCATGACGTTCAGTGGAGGGCCGCATGCCACTTAGTGGAGGGCCGGATGCCGCTTAGTGGAGGGCCGCATGCCGCTTAGTGGAGGGCCGCATGCCGCTTAGTGGAGGGCCGCATGCCGCTAAGTGGAGGGCCGCATGCCGCTTAGTGGAGGGCCGCATGCCGCTTAGTGGAGGGCCGCATGCCGCTTAGTGGAGGGTCGCATGTCGTTTAGTGGAGGGCCGCATGCCGTTTAGTGGAGGGCCGCATGCCGTTCAGTGGAGGACCGCATGCCGCTTAGTGGAGGGCCGCATGCCGCTTAGTGGAGGGCCGCATGCCGTTTAGTGGAGGGCCGCATGCCGTTCAGTGGAGGGCCGCATGCCGCTTAGTGGAGGGCCGTATGCCGTTCAGTGGAGGGCCGCATGCCGTTTAGTGGAGGGCCGCATGCCGTTCAGTGGAGGGCCACATGCCGTTTAGTGGAGGGCCGCATGCCGTTCAGTGGAGGGCCGCATGCCGCTTAGTGGAGGGCCGCATGCCGTTCAGTGGAGGGCCGCATGCCGTTCAGTGGAGGGCCGCATGCCGCTTAGTGGAGGGCCGCATGCCGTTCAGTGGAGGGCCACATGCCGTTCAGTGGAGGGCCGCATGCCGTTCAGTGGAGGGCCGCATGCCGCTTAGTGGAGGGCCGCATGCCATTTAGTGGAGGGCCGCATGCCGCTAAGTGGAGGGCCGCATGCCATTTAGTGGAGGGCCGCATGCCGCTAAGTGGAGGGCCGCATGCCGTTCAGTGGAGGGCCACATGCCGTTCAGTGGAGGGCCGCATGCCGTTCAGTGGAGGGCCGCATGCCGTTTAGTGGAGGGCCGCATGCCGTTTAGTGGAGGGCCGCATGCCGCTTAGTGGAGGGCCGCATGCCATTTAGTGGAGGGCCGCATGCCGCTAAGTGGAGGGCCGCATGCCGTTCAGTGGAGGGCCACATGCCGTTCAGTGGAGGGCCGCATGCCGTTCAGTGGAGGGCCGCATGCCGTTTAGTGGAGGGCCGCATGCCGTTTAGTGGAGGGCCGCATGCCGCTTAGTGGAGGGCCGGATGCCGTTCAGTGGAGGGCCGCATGCCGCTTAGTGGAGGGCCGCATGCCGTTCAGTGGAGGGCCGCATGCCGTTCAGTGGAGGGCCGCATGCCGTTTAGTGGAGGGCCGCATGCCACTTAGTGGAGGGCCGCATGCCGTCATGAAGCTGCTGGTCCGGCTCCACGGCGCTGATGGATGGCTGAGTGTGACACGAGGACTCAGGGAACGTGCTGACTAATTAAAAGCCGGCTAATTGGTCGTCGTCTGGAATAAACGTAACGACGTGGTGACACACAGAGTGAGCGGTGTAAACGATCAGGCACCCTGACGGGGGAGGGAAGGGGGGATGATATTACATCATCATCATCATCATCATCATCATCATCAGACGCACAGATGACTAGTTCAACAGCACCAATAGCCACAAGATCTGAGCTTCTGCCCTGAAAACCAGTCTGACTTCATCAGGAGTTATATAGCAGTCTCATTACTTATAAAACATAAGCTCCAACAGTTGAAAGACTGTTTACATTGTTATCTTGTGTCAGAAGAAGTTACTCTTAAACCACTCCAACCAACTGTTACTGTTGGTTTCTTTAAACCGTGACCATGATCTTTCCCCAACCTTAACCAGAGCTTTTTTCTTTAAACCACAACAACAATGTGATCAAAAGGAGTTGCTCGTAGTGAAAACTATCACCTAACTTTGTATCGACCCAACGGACTACTTCAAAGTCTCTCTGCACAGTGTTTTGGTCTTTACGACCTGCAACACTGCCGTTTCTGACTAAAACACTTGATTTAACCCCTTGTGTGCTGCCTGCTCAGCACCAGACAAAGCTAGCAGCTAGCTGGTGAACCTGCTGATTGGTGAACCTGATGTATGGTGAACCTGTTGATTGGTGAACCTGATGTATGGTGAACCTGTTGATTGGTGAATCTGATGAATGGTGAACCTGTTGATTGGTGAACCTGTTGATTGAACCTGTTGATTGGTGAACCTGTTGATTGGTGAACCTGTTGATTGAACCTGATGAATGGTGAACCTGTTGATTGGTGAACCTGTTGATTGGTGAACCTGTTGATTGGTGAACCTGTTGATTGAACCTGTTGATTGGTGAACCTGTTGATTGGTGAACCTGTTGATTGAACCTGTTGATTGGTGAACCTGTTGATTGGTGAACCTGTTGATTGGTGAACCTATTGATTGAACCTGATGAATGGTGAACCTGATGATTGAACCTGATGATTGGTGAACCTGTTGATTGGTGAACCTGATGAATGGTGAACCTGTTGATTGGTGAACCTGATGAATGGTGAACCTGTTGATTGGTGAACCTGTTGATTGGTGAACCTGATGAATGGTGAACCTGTTGATTGGTGAACCTGATGAATGGTGAACCTGTTGATTGGTGAACCTGTTGATTGGTGAAC
>NC_136589.1:2980552-3073052 GCF_910589615.1 Taurulus bubalis | reverse complement strand
ACTATTGCTGTGTCCCAAAAACCAGCAGACATAGAGCAACATTAGCATTAGCAATAGCATTAGCATTAGCAGTGCAGAGCGAGGAGTCGCCAATACGATAAAAATCATTTTAAAGGCCAATGGCAGCGCGTGTCCTGGTGAGTGTGTTCCAATACTCTATTAGTAGCTCAGGGGTCGACCTGTCAATCACCTTGTAGCCCCGCCCCTAAAGCATCCCCTGCTTTATGGTCTATGTGAAGAAGACTTGAAACTAGAGATTGAGACATAAACTCATGTTTACAATGTTTACTGAGGGAATAAATCAAGAGAGAAGTAGAGTCATTTATATAGACTTCTACACAACCAGAGGAGTCGCCCCCTGGTGGTCAGGAGAGAGAATGCAGCTTTAACACATGAAGCATAGGCTTCTATACAACCAGAGGAGTAGAGTCATTTCTATATACTTCTACACAACCAGAGGAGTAATTTATATAGACATCTATACAATCAGAGAAGTAGAGTCATGTATATAGACTTCCATACAACCAGAGAAATAGAGTCATTTTCTATAGACTTCTATACAACCAGAGAAGTAGTCATTTTCTATAGACTTCTATACAACCAGAGAAGTAGAGTCATTTCTATAGACTTCCCAACAACCAGAGAAGTAGAGTCATTTTCTGATAGCAAATTAGCAAAAAGAAACAATTCTCTCAGATAATATGGTCGACATCTTCACATAAAAAATGCAACCTGAGTAAACGACATTGTCCATTAACTCTGACTGCATGCATCGTGATGCTTGGTGCTTAAACACAGAGTCCTGCTCTCTGTCCATAACAATCACACATTCATTAGCAACTCGTAAAGCTGATGATGGAAGAGGCTCAAACTGAAGATCCAGCTGATGATTTGACATGATGTCGGCTGGAGAGAAACTGAATAGCCTCTGATCTCAGCATTGACTTTGTATCGTGAAACCAAACATTTCACAGTTATTTCCCAAACGCTGATTCCTAAAATAACCCCCGCCCCCACCCTGGTGAACTGCACTGCCACCGGGCCGTCCTGGTATTGATGACACTCTCCTATTAAAAGAGATGTTCCACACTTAATCTCCCCATTAATTGGTTGTCAGGCGAGGTATTCGCTCCCTGGTCAACTGAGACATTGCTCTCCGTGTAATCTCTCTTTTCACCAGACGAGGTTTTACATTATGTAAACGATAGCTTTACATAATCTCTGTTAATTAGGCGAACCATGGTGTGTGGAGGGGATCAAAGAGGTAGGGGACCGATGAGAAGGAAACTTTGCTCATCGGAGTAAACCTGCATTCTCTCTCCTGACCACCAGGTGGTGACTCCTCTGGTTGTATAGAAGTCTATGCTTCATGTGTTAAAGCTGCATTCTCTCTCCTGACCACCAGGTGGTGACTCCTCTGGTTGTATAGAAGTCTATATAAATGACTCTACTTCTCTTGATTTATTCCCTCAGTAAACATTGTAAACATGAGTTTATGTCTCAATCTCTAGTTTCAAGTCTTCTCTCTGCTTTAGGGCGGGGCTACACGGTGATTGACAGGTCTCTACGTCACGCCTCCTCTGTCCAGATATGGTCACTTCCTGTTTACTGGTTGAAGGTGACCGCCAAAAGACCGAATTCAAGGCTTAGTAGAATACTACTACGTCTACTTCTTAGAAACCGTCTGGATAAAAGAAACTTAGGCTCCACCTCTTCAGTGCAACTCATCTGAGGGCTAAAACTGTCAAATACCAACGCAGACATCAACCCGGAGACGTCAGTACTTCATGTACATCACGTCAGCGTGATGCTCATTTCACTCTTTTACATCAAATGCAGTTTTTTCGTCTTCAGTCACAGCAAAAGAAAACTGTCTTCAATCAGTGCAGAAATAAACCAGAACCGCTGTGTTACTTTAAACCTCAGATCAGTTCTGTAGTCACATGGTGGTAAGACTGACTTCCACCAACCAAATCTTCAAATGCATCTGAAACATTTACACTAATTAATTTGACCCAAAACCTTGTTGGGTTCAAAGTGTTTGAAGGTTAGATGGAACATCTAAATGTCTTTAAACTGTGATCCACTCTTCTATAAAACACCCGTTTAATATACATACTGTGTTGTAGTCACAAAGAGACTTCATGCTGGTGGGTTGGAAGACTTGAGGAGGTGAATCTATAAATAGTTGTGAGCAAAGTCATTTCCCCGAAGTGAGCAACAAGACAAACTTTACCAAATACATCCCCAAGTACACGAGACAAAAAGAGCAATAAATCACGACATGATTATAATTTCCATCGACCCAGCGGCGAGATGTGGCTCGTGGGCGTCGCGTCACGGCTCACGGGACAATCGATCTTCTGTGGCAAAAGCAAGAGGTAAACAAACAAACAAACAAACAAACAAACAAACAAACAGTTTTGCCGAATGTCATCGTCTCCTAGCTGCGAGCCTGTCGGTGGGGGTCAAAGAGGGAAAACCGGAGTGGAAATGTCATAAATCAGAAGGATTTTAGAATCTGATGACAAACCTAATTCCTGGTCTGAAAAGAGCCGCCCCCCCCCCCCTCCCCCTCCCCTCTCTGACTGTCATCGAAGCCGGCCTATAAACATCGCAGCTGTCACCCAAGCTCGCCCGGACCGCGAAGGACATGCCATCGTGCCTCTCACATGCTCTTTCCCTGGGCCAATTCTGGACCGGAGCGGCCGGCGAATTCCACTTTGCATTTTGTCACATTCGGGGGGGGAGGGGGGGACCAGGACCCCCCCAAACACCCCACCCCCCCCGGCTGTAAACCACAGCCACCAGCACCACCAGTATCCCCTCTCATGTCTGACCACCTGTTGAAGGGCATTTACTCCTGCGAAATCGCTTCGTCCGTCTATCGCTGCAAAAACAGGTTGTGAAGCCTTAAAAAGGGAAATGTGGATAAAGGTGGGGGGGAGGGGGGGGGGGGGGGGGGGGTAGGCACACCGTGCTAAATGTTGTCACTGCGAAAGGTGAGTAGAGGAGCTTTAGAGGCCGTTTTCCACTCAACATACCCCCCCGTACCCCCACCCCGCCGCAGCCAGCCGTAACCAGATAGCCCCCAGCGTGCCTGCTCTGTAACCGACACAACTAAAGCTGGCAACTCACTCACTGGAGATAAAGAAGAAGCAGAAAAAAAGAAGAAATATAGGATTACTCGTGGCCCTCCAGGCCGCGAGGAGCACGTCTCCGGCTGCACAGCGGCTGCTTTAACTTTAACCTCCAGAGAGGCTCTTCGCCGCGCGGCGGCGGCCTGTGGAGTCTTCGCCGAGTTCCCGCTGACACGTAAACAAATAAAAATGTCGTATCAAATTGGATTTTGCAAATGGTCTGGGCACAGCACAGAGCGCATGCTTCCATAATGCGCTCAGCATAACCATTTAAGAATTAACACCCAATTCAGGATTTCTCTGCAGCGTATTAGCAGCTGTCGGCTAATATTCTTGGTACCTCGTCTTCATATAAACCGGTCCGCAGCTGTCGGTGAGCTCTGCCGGGCTCGATAATGTCGCTCTGCACTACGACACGTTAGCGATAACAACTTTTAATGTTGGACATCTCCGACTGTTTACGCTTCTACAGTTTCTGACAACCTAACCGGTCTGAGGGTGTAATAAACGAATAGTGAGCGCACTTCACGTCGCCTTCCGCCTGCCAGCGCCTTCCTGTGGAGTCTGTGAAGAACGGACTGGATGAACCGTTTATTATCCTGCGGTAATCATCTAGATGTGCTTACGGCTTTCAAATGACTGGAATGAACTTCTTCATTCCTTTAGTTAAGAGACCCTTCATCCGGTCTCACAGGTTCCTGGTTGTGAATGACATCACGTGTTCCTGTAAACCAACACATGAGGAGTTAAACAAGTGGTAAAAGCACAACAATGCAGTCCAACGTGTCCTCATATGTACGACAACATTGGACCGTCAGGGATTTTCTTGAAACAATCCACCTCTGAATGTTAAGCTCATGAATTTGTTTCATTTGTTTGTGTTTTGAATAGTTGATCTTTTCCCCCGACACAAGCGGTTTAAATTCCTGGCAAACTAATGCCGGGTTCTCCGCCTCTCGGCCACAGAACATCATAGCTGAAGAAGAAGAAGAAGCCACAGGCCCACTTCCTGTGATTCAGTCAACGGGTGGTGCTGGAGAGACGCTACACACTGTTACATTGTTACACAGTTACATTGCTACACACTGTTACATTGTTACACAGTTACATTGCTACACACTGTTACATTGCTACACACTGTTACATTGTTACACAGTTACATTGCTACACACTGCTACATTGCTACACACTGTTACATTGTTACACAGTTACATTGCTACACACTGCTACATTGCTACACAGTTACATTGCTACACACTGCTACATTGTTACACAGTTACATTGCTACACACTGCTACATTGCTACACACTGTTACATTGTTACACAGTTACATTGCTACACACTGTTACATTGTTACACACTGTTACATTAGTACACACTGTTACATTTACACACTGTTACATTGTTACACACTGTTACATTAGTACACACTGTTACATTTACACACTGTTACATTGTACACACTGTTACATTTACACACTGTTACATTGGTACACACTGTTACATTGGTACACACTGTTACATTTACACACTGTTACATTGTTACACACTGTTACATTTACACACTGTTACATTGCTACACACTGTTACATTAGTACACACTGTTACATTGTTACACACTTACATTATTACACACTGCTACATTGTTACACACGGTTACATTGTTGCACACTGTTACATTGTTACATACTGATACATTGTTACACACTGTTACATTAGTACACACTGCTACATTGTTACACACTGTTACATTGCTACATACTGTGACATTGTTACACACTGTTACATTAGTACACTGTTACATTTACACACTGTTACATTGTTACACACTGATACATTGTTACACACTGTTACATTAGTACACTGTTACATTTACACACTGTTACATTGTTACACACTGTTACATTGTTACACACTGCTACATTGTTACACACTGTTATATTGTTACACACTGTTACATTGCTACACACTGTTACATTGTTACACAGTTACATTGCTACACACTGTTACATTGTTACACACTGTTACATTTACACACTGTTACATTTCTACACACTGTTACATTGTTACACACTGTTACATTAGTACACACTGTTACATTGTTACACACTGTTACATTTACACACTGTTACATTGCTACAGACTGTTACATTGCTACAGACTGTTACATTGGTACACACTGTTACATTTACACACTGTTACATTGCTACACACTGTTACATTTACACTCTGTTACATTAGTACACTGTTACATTTACACACTGTTACATTGTTACACACTGTTACATTGTTACACACTGCTACATTGTTGCACACTGCTACATTGTTACACACTGTTACATTGTTACACACTGCTACATTGTTACACACTGCTATATTGTTACACACTGCTACATTGTTACACACTGTTATATTGTTACACACTGCTACATTGTTACACACTGCTACATTGTTACACACTGTTACATTGTTACACACTGCTACATTGTTACACACTGTTATATTGTTACACACTGTTACATTTTTACATTTAAAACAACTTGCTGAGCAGCTTTCAACAAAACATGTTTCACTGACTCGATACTAAAGTATCTTTCATTTCAGTTCTATAAACGTTAATACACTAAATGTATCTTTTATTTAAAATCAGTCCAGCTGACTTGGGGTTATTGGATCATTCACATATTGGACGCCGCTACATGTTCTGAGTTTAATCAGTGACAAAGCACGTTACTAATGGAGCAATACATTGCTAGTTAGCATAGGAGCTAACCTGCCGGGTTAGCACCAAGTCTCATTACACATATAAATATGTACATATGTAATCAACCCTTCAGAGCAGAGAATACTGATTATTGTTTCAGGATTTTGGAAACTAATTTTAAACATGTGTCCTCGTTGCTTATAACACAGTTTTCTGTGATGCAACAAACTCACAACACATTTGTTCTGTCTTCACCGTTTCCAGAGAAAACAAACCAATTACCCGTGACAGCAGCTCGTCACCGAACCCAAACACTTTCCGATTGTTTGTTTAAAATTAATTAAAAGCGTGAAAAGTGTGGCGCGGGTGGATGCGTCTGGCCTCTCTGACCTCTGACCTTTAAACCACTTTCCTAAATCTCGTTTTGCACAAAGTAGGAACTCATCTGTCGACACCTTCGGCCTTCACCTCTGCAGCCAAAACAACGACCGTATCGCCAGCTAATTGAGATAACAGCAGCGCCGGGGAGAGCGGCGCTCAGAGGGGAGGCGGGGCTTAGGGGAAGGTGGTCACGGCAACGGTCTTGTAATTGGGTTTAAGTGGATTAAGAGCCGGGCGTGGGAGAGCGGCTCTGGCCTGAGATGTGCAGTCCAAACACGAGTGTGAGGTCTCAATCTGGACCACAGACATGGCAGCACACTCCCAGTAATATATATATATATATATACACACACACACACACACACACACACACACACACACACACTTCATGACGTACATCTTGATTTGACGACCTTGTAAAATACCCCATAAGCACACACCTGTGACCACAAAACGGTGAGTTTTCATAGCAACCACTTTGTTTCGCTCCTGTTTAGGAATCACAAAGTGAGTGAATCACCGGCGTGTCAGCCGGTGTAATGCAGCCGTGAAGCTTCTGATCGCTGGATACTACAAGAAGTCAGCCTCAGAGTTTGGGGCTTCTTGTCCAATGAAGAGATAGAAGCGTAAAGTGCTTCTTAGGGGACCAGGAGGCCCTCGCTTCAGAGCGAGGAGCAGCTGTCACTCTGCGGCATTCAGGGCTGTGGACGTGAAGCTCCCGCTGCACTAATCCATCACACACACATGTAGAACCTTCATCGCCTGGATATGTCATCATCATCATCATCATCATCATTATTATTAACGTCACAGGGATCAGAGATTGAAACGGGCTTCAGGGACAAATGAAAACGGTGACTCAAAACACAACGTAAATGGAGAGTAAATGACACAAAATATTACGTTTTATTCAAAAGAAATCCAGAAAAACTAAATATTCTTACTAAGCTGTTCACATGTGCAAAGCATGCTCCTAAAAGCTGCTTATTATCAGCATAACCCAAAACGCTCCATTCAGAGTAAGACGTACATGGGAATATCTGAACAGAATAATATGAACATACCAAACTCTCAACATTGTCATACGTGGAATGTGTGTGCTTGTAAACAGTCACTGAAGTGAGTTAACTCATCACTTGTTATGTAAAAAGGCTTCAAGCTTTGAATACTTGCAGCGTAGTAAAAACACACAACAGGGGTATTTGGCCTTTCATGTTATCTCCTGCATTGTTTTCACTTTCCAAGTTGCCAAATTGTGGACATTCTGATATTTCATAATCTCAATGAAAACAGTAGAACATCAGCTTTTATATTGGTTTGAACTCCACAACACAAATCCCATCCACCCTCCTGCTGCTGGGTGGCAACAGAAACCTGAGTGAGACATCGCATGGATATATACATATACATATATATATACATACATATATACACATACATCCTTAATTCTTGACGTTATTGCACTGAACTTCTGCACAGTCAGCGGGTTGTGCGGTGAACGCCACAGAGCCGTCCTCTTTACCCGTGGCTGTAAATTTAACTTGGCATTCCTTTATGGAGCAGGTGTGAGGGATCAGGCTGAGGGGAGGTTCATGAAGTGTACATGTGACATCTGAACCTGAACTCTCGATACGCACACACACACACACACACACACACACCCTGATCTGTGTGAGCGGCGGAAGAGGCCGTACATTACATTACACACCGTAAACGCAGACATTAAAAGATATTCTCAGAGAAACCGACAACCGGAGACGCACAATAACACACACCTGCCGCTGAGCCGTGCAGCTGGTGGAGGGACCGCCTGCAACCTTGACACTTTCCTTTTAAACGCTCCCCAGATGGATGCTGGGTACCCGCCTGTCTGAGGACCCACGCATTGAGCACCTGAAGATCTGCCATTCCGCTCTTAAAACACAAAGTATGTTGTGATGGCAACGCGTCACCTGTCGGCTTCAAAGGAATCTGGTGATCGGTTTAGAGAAAACCAAATCCACCAGACAGCGGTCACCTTCGCCTCTTGTGTTCCGACACGCAAATAAAGTTGACCCCGGAACGACCCCATGAAACGTTTTGATTGATTAAGTGAAGAGGTCGTCCCTGATTTAAACAAGGACAGACACACACACACACACACACACACACACACACACACACACACACACACACACACACACACACACACACCAGGCGGCAAGCTACGGTTCTGAAAAGTGATGTCAATGCTTCACGTGTTAAAGCTGCATTCTCTCTACTGACCAACAGGGGGTGACTCCTATGGTTGTATAGAAGTCTATACTTCATGTGTTAAAGCTGCATTCTCTCCTGTGGTAGTATAGAAGTATATGCTTCATGTGTTAAAGCTGCACTCTCTCTCCTGACCAACAGGGGGTGACTCCTATGGTTGTATAGAACTCTATAATTCATGTGTTAAAGCTGCATTCTCTCCTCTGGTTGTATAAAAGTCTATGCTTCATGTGTTAAAGCTGCATTCTCTCTCCTGACCAGCAGGGGGCGACTCCTCTGGTTGTATAGAAGTATATGCTTCATGTGTTAAAGCTGCATTCTCTCTCCTGACCACCAGGGGGCGACTCCTCTGGTTGTATAGAAGTATATGCTTCATGTGTTAAAGCTGCATTCTCTCTCCTGACCAGCAGGGGGCAACTCCTCTGGTTGTATAGAAGTCTATGCTTCATGTGTTAAAGCTGCACTCTCTCTCCTGACCAGCAGGGGGCGACTCCTCTGGTTGTATAGAAGTCTATATAAATGACTCTACTTCTCTTGATTTATTCCCTCAGTAAACATTGTAAACATGAGTTTATGTCTCAATCTCTAGTTTAAAGTCTTCTTCAATACAGCATGATTATTATGGTCATTATAGAGTCAAACAGACCATAAAGCAGGGGGCGCTTTAGGGGCGGGGCTACAAGGTGATTGACAGGTCGACACCAGACCCGACCTTTCTGCGTCTTTCTTCTTCAGTCCAAATATGGTCACCTCTTGTTCACTGGTTGCAAAAAAAGCCAAGATGGTGGCGGCCACTTCACATCCACAGCCTATAGGAGCAAGCAGACGACTTCATGGCTTTTGGGCTGCATTTTGAAGAACAACAGATATAAATAAACATGTGTTGCAGCAATAGCGTCCGACAGATGCTGAAGGCTCACATCTGTGCGTCGGAATTTGACGAGTTGTCAACAGAGAAGAAGCCAACTCGCAACTGTTAGTTTTTGGATTGTATTTCAGCAAAACAAGCGTCCATAAGTACCCCAGACCCCCGACCCATGAAGCATCCACACACAATGCATTTTGATTGATTAAGTGAAGATCGTCCTGGATTTATGCACTGGAGGACGCACGCTGTCGCCGCACAAAACACAAGCGTCCGCAGACGGTGTCCTCCGGCTGTGCATTTCAGGGACTTAAAAAAGGGGTTTGGCAGAGTTCAAGTATTTGGTCCGTGTGCTGACAACAAGCTAAAGGAGCACGGCTTCCTGTTTCCCGCTCTGGGCGCATGTCCCAATGCGATCCAGGCCGAGCCGCACAATGATTATGGGTGGGATCCGGCTTTCATCGGGCCTGTTATCCACCCCCCCCGTCCCTACCTCCTCCCCCCCGAGAGGGTTATTACCACAGCGTTTAGTCGAGCGACCCGGCCCACGACGGAGTGCCGCTCCATCAGAGTTTACAAGTCACACATTCTGCTCACTGGGAATGTCTCCGTGAAATCTCTGCCAGTCTGCGCCGGGCCCGGTGCAGGTGAGGTCCGCCAGGGAGCGCAGCTGCCGCTCGCAAAACCCGCATTCAGACACGCACCGGCGAGGCATGCGCGGATAGATTGATGGCGGTGATGGAGGTGGAGCGGGGAGGGAGGAGGGGGATCAGGCCAGCGGACACGGTTTAACACAGCGGACACGCTCATAGTAGCATTTTACGTGACAAGCGTTATAAAAAGGTGATTTACAGAAAGCATGCGCGGTTGAGCTGCAGACATTTTTAAAAAAAATGGCCGCTCGGGTCGTCCGTTTGCTTTAAACGTCGAGGAAAAATGTTTCTGGGAAAAAACATAACGAGTGAAGCGAATGGAAGACTCTGACTCCTCCTCTCAGAAGGACAAGGGAGGAACCCTGTTAGAACACACTTATTCATCTACACACAACTACACACCTGTATGGCGGTCGCTCCGGGTTCATCACGTCGGTTCTCCAGCTCGGACACCTGATGGACGCCGTTTCCTCAAAGACCAGTGCATTGATTATTTGGCAATGGCCTCTCATCACACAGCTCTGTAACACACACTTTCACTTTGTGTGTGCATTTGAGGATCTATTCTCTTTTTTTATTTTATCATATTTTGTATTTTTTTTAGCCTCCTGTGGACGAACACTCAACACAGTGCATCTGGTTTGTGTGCATAAATGTATGTTATAATGTTAAAAACACATATGTTTCGCCTATACCTTGAATAAGGAGAGTAGCACTTACATGTTACATCCTGTTAGCATGTCGTTTAACTTTATTGAAGAAATTGTAGTTGTTGAGTTAGTACCGTAAAAGTCGGGTTATACGCCGCTACAACCTTCGGTCATTGTCCCCATTTGCACCCCGCTGTAGCCAGCTGGCGCTCATGCTAGTTCCGCGCTAACTTATGCTAGCTCTCCGCTAGCTCCCCGACAACCACCAAAGGTAGGGACCAGCCCCGGCTCGACACCCGACTGGGGCAGAGGGGACTCGGCCAGTAGCATCAGCAGCTAGGAGCTAGTAGCAGCGCTAGCTAGAGCTGCTACTAGCTTGCTACAGCGGGACACTGACCGGAGGTAGTAGCGGCGTATAACCCGACTTTTACGGTACTCATGGTTGAATGCTCTTATTGGAAGTCGCTTTAGATAAAAGCGTCAGCTAAATGTAATGTCATGCCACTGTGATGTCCATATCAAATCAAGTCAAGTCAAAGTCAAATGTTGTGCGGCTAAAAGCCTGGAAGATGTAAAAAACATACAATAAACCCCATAATTGTCCATAATATACGTCACACTCGACCATTGAGGTTGACGTCAGAGAAAGGGTTCAGGGTTTAAGGCTGTGAGGCGGCGTTGGGTTGGTTGCTACCTTTACTACTTCACACCCTGCTCACACTCCACCAGTACGGTTCTCACACTCTAAAACCATCCCTCTACGGAGGGGGGGGTTGATATCCGGGTCACCGTCCCCTCAGTCACACTATCCGCTATGATCTCCGAGGGCCTGACCGCGAGCCTCCACACGGCACCGGACCTCTCTCATTTAGACGCGGGGGGCGCCCCGGCGGGGCGTCTTTGTACTCAGCAGGCCGCGGCACCGTGGGACGGGCCGGGGCCGGGGGGGCTTGATCAGAACCACCTGCCCCGGCCCGAGCCCACCGTATCTCAAACATCTCTTTTCCCTCCTGAGGAAGAGGAGAAAGATCATTTGGACTGTTTCCTGTTGACCTGCATGCCATCGCTGAGAGGGAGAATGTGTGTGTGTGTGTGTGTGTGTGTGTGTGTGTGTGTGTGTGTGTGTGTGTGTGTGTGTGTGTGTGTGTGTCAAGCTGAACATGCGATGTGTGTGAAACCATGAAAACTGCAGTATTCTGTTCTTAAATAAGGACTGATGTCAGTTTAAAGGATTACGTTTAGTAGAGGATACAGATGGAGGCTTGTGGTTGAGAGTAAAGAGCTCGGTTTGAACTTGAAAATGCATTTTTATGAGATTCTGTCAAACACACTGATGGCTCCATCATTACAAACCAGGCGGCAACCTCTGGTTCTGCAGAGAAGCCGATGTGGACGCGTCCTAAACCTGCATTCTCTCTCCTGACCAGGGGGTGACTCCTCTGGTTGTATAGAAGTATATGCTTCATGTGGTAAAGCTGCATTCTCTCTCCTGACCACCAGGGGGAGACTCCTCTGGTTGTATAGAAGTATATGCTTCATGTGTTAAAGCTGCATTCTCTCTCCTGACCATCAGGGGCGACTCCTCTGGTTGTATAGAAGTATATGCTTCATGTGTTAAAGCTGCATTATCTCTCTTGATCACCAGGGGGCGACTCATGTGGTTGTATAGAAGTATATGCTTTATGTGTTAAAGCTGCATTCTCTCTCCTGACCACCAGGGGGCGACTCATCTGGTTGTATAGAAGTCTATGCTTCATGTGTTAAAGCTGCATTCTCTCTCCTGACCACCAGGGGCGACTCCTCTGGTTGTATAGAAGTCTATACTTCATGTGTTAAAGCTGCATTCTCTCTCCTGACCACCAGGGGGCGACTCCTCTGGTTGTATAGAAGTATATGCTTCATGTTTTAAAGCTGCATTCTCTCTAATGTCCACAAGGTGCAGACTCCTCTGGTTGAATAGAAGTCTATGCTTCATATGTTAAAGCTGCATTCTCTCTAATGTCCACCAGGGGGCGACTCCTCTGGTTGTATAGAAGCTTCAAAACATCAGTCTGTGGTTATAAGACTATTTAAAATTCTAGACAAGATCCCAATGTTTCTAAATCAACAAATCAATGGTTATTTTTTTGTCTCAACTGTAGAAAAATGGACAAAACGTGACGCAACATGTTGCGTTTAAAAGATAAACATGTATCCATGGTAACAACATTGTAATCCCGTGTGGATTGGACGCTGTATGTTATTGTCTCCATCAGAATAACATATGATAGTAATCATTCAACATCCTGAGTCAACTGGACATGAAGTCATAAATAAACATGTCTGCATCTCATGTCTCTGTTCTCACCTCACAGTTGTGTTTCTCTGTTAATCTACAAACACAACTCTGTGTTTCTACATGTGTGTGTTTCCACTTTGACGTTTCCTCCTCACAGGAAGCCCTCAATCTTTTTCCACATCTCCTTTCTGATCTTCCTCTCGTCTGTCCATTTCAAATCTGTTCTAAATTTACTTTTCCCTCGACTGCCCGTCTTTCTTCTCTCGTCCAGAAAAAATAAAATAAAAAAGGAGAATGTGGCTGTTTGTGGAGAAGAACACACGTTTCAGTCTGCCGGTGGTTTGATTTCATTTTATTGGTAATTAAAATATCTTTTGGGAGAGAAACACCTTTTAATATCTGTGTCATGTGACGACATGAACAGCAGCTGAATGAACGTTTTATGATTCACATTCTTGTCTGTTATCTTGAGCTTAAACACGTTTATTGTTATTTACACAATCTGTCGTCTTTTGAACATTTAATACAAAAGTCTGACATTTCAGTTTTGTGTTTTAATAAATGAACTTTTCCACCGGACTAAAATAGTGTGAAATTAATTGTTTTAACTTCACTTAAAGCACAACTTTATATCCATGAAAACCAGTTCCGTAAAACTAAAAACATTTATTTGTGTGAGTTTAGCTGGAAGAACAAAGTGAAGTCTAGTTGGTCCAACTAAATAAAGTTGAGGAGGTCACATTCACATATTGTTACATTGTTGCTCATCTTTATGTTGAGTAAAGCAAAATAATCTGCATTTTGTAGATTATAAATCAGTTTGGTGACTAACTATTACTACTACGAACTATTAACTAAATACAAGTTGACCAGATCATGTTTTTTTTTTATTAATAATATTATTAAACTATATCTAACACAACTCAGTTTGGTGGTATTAATGGATTAAATAATCCAAACATTTAGTTTTGTGACTTCCTCTCTGTTTTATCTAACGATCACAAGCTGATGATCTTTGTCACTTTTATATTATTCATAGTGAATAACACAAATTAACTTATTGTTGTCCTTTAATGTTGTTTTTCCACGTTGTTTTGAGTTGTATGTCTTAATTTAGTTTAGTTTTATTATTATTTTCATCCATCCAAAGATGCTCGTGGACTAAATGTCTTGTAAACAAGTTATTAAATTATTGATTTAAATTCAAACCAGATTTTATTTCACTAGAGGGTATGATTACAATTTTATTTATTGTCACTGTCGTCACGCTCAGTGTGTTGGTCCCTTCTAAAAAATAAACAAGTGGAATGAAATATTTATTAAAGTATAATTTAATTTGTCTTCATCATTTCAAGATTTGATTATGAAAAATAAATGTATTTCCATCTGTCAGTCTTCTTCCTCCTCTTCTTCCTCTTCCTCCTCTTCTTCTTCCTCTTCTTCCTCTTCCTCTTCTTCTTCTTCTTCTTCTTCCTCTTCCTCCTCTTCCTCTTCTCTGTAGAAACATTGGCCACATCACCAGACTTGACATCTGTATCATGACTTTATCAATCAGAAAATAGTTTCAAGATGTTCCTTGAAGGAGAAGAAGAAGAAAAAAGACACACACACACACACACACACACACACACACACACACACACACACACACACACACACACACAGCCCCTGGCTTGAAGGTATGTGAAAGCCCTTTTGTGATTTAGTGCCTCGACACACTGCAACACCTCGGAGAAGAGGGTCCACGTCTGCTGTCAGCCAGGATTTACTGGGAAGAGTCGAGGAAGTCCGGAAGAAGAAGAAGAGGAAGAGGAAGAGGAAGAAGAGGAAGAAGAAGAAGAAGAAGAAGAAGAAGAAGAAGAAGAAGAAGAAGAAGAAGAAGAAGAAGAAGAACACAAGCGGGTTTACAAGGAATTTCTGATATAAACTCGGAGCCAAAAGACAAACCAAAGACCAATAAATTGAAGCCCCGCCCCCTCTCCTCTTTTTTTTAGATCCCCAGAGATTCTTGAGTCCGTTAAAATGTCTGAAAACGTGTTGGAAGGGAAAGATCAGCGACAGAGACAGGCAGGGGATTATGGGTAAACCCTCCAGTCGGCCTGCCGTCACTCAAAACATGGCCGCAAAAAAGCTGCAGATTAGAGCGCCGGATGTCATCGTTAGCGACACACACACACACACACACACACACACACACACACACACACACACACGGTCCTGTATCTCTTCCGCTGGTTCCAGTGTCACATTTGTTAATCAATCATTGTGATTGTTTCTGGTTTCAGAACCCGAGTCTCAGGATGAAAGGAGTTCCTCGGCCATTCTTTTCCACTTACGAGTGACGGATAGTTAGCGGCATGAGAGCCGACCGGCTGCGTTGTGTCATCTCACAAGTTCCTCTCCTCGCTTAGCGCTGAGCTAAAGCGCCGGTGAAGATGGGCCTTGCTAGCCAACAAACAACCTGAATAATTATTGGGGGGGAAATAGCGTCCAGCTAGATGGAGCGGAGCCAAATTATGAAACCATGCGCTTCTCTCCGGTCGCCTGCTCATTATTGGAAGTCACGCTTTGGGGGAAGAAAGAAAGAAAAAAGCAGAAAATGAAACAGGTGTTTCCAATAGTGGGGTCTCGTTCTCCACGGACAACCCGCCTCCCCTCCTTTTCGTGTTTCTGATGATGCCTCAGATATGATATTTCATGGCCGGAGCCGTATCCGCATGATGGGAAGTGATTGGGAGGGACGGGAGCTGCAGACATGCGTGTAATGGACGCTGATTGGCCTCCCGGGTAAAAGATCCTGGACGCTGCAAGTCTCCCTCTCGTGATTACAAAGGGGATTTCTCTGTCTCTTTAAACAGGTGCAGTATTTATGTGCAGTTGGCACAAAGAGCTTTAGTCCTCATCTCGTCATAAACAGAACCAGCAGGGAGAAAATTAGTCCTTTCTTTCTTTCTTTCTTTCTTTCTTTCTTTCTCTCTTTTCGGGTCTTTTCCTCCGTCGGTTCATGATGGATGCGTTGCATCAGCGTTTGAAGCTGAGGTCTGTGATGTGGTGCACAGCAGATGTTTTAAGAGCCAAGAAACGCTCTCTTGGGCGATTAATAATCATGTCACTCGTGGTTATTGTTGCCTAAAGGCCCGTGACCGACCGCTGCGTCCTCATTAAAAACACAGTTCATCATAAGCTAATCTGCAATTAACCGTCCGGGTCACGTGTCGTTTGTTGGTCGCAGTAAACGTTGTAATCCGTCTCACTTATGTGCTTCAAAATATGATGTTTTTTATGAGCAACTTCATGTTTTGTGAAAACAAAAAGACAGCGTTTGTAACACGATAAAATAATCAAAACCATGGACATGAATTAAAACGTTTATTGAGCTTTTTTTTTACGTGCTTGGCACCTGTATTTACATTTTTTCAAAATGCCTCAAAAAAAGAATTTACTTTTTGCCATCTCATTTTTTCTTCACACATGTTCTTTATAACTTGACCTTTAACTTTGTTATAATGCTCAGCACTTAAATACACATCTCTACAACACACCAACACATACTTTAATTACTCTGCTTCTGCTATTGCTGCTTTTTATATCTTTTCACACGACAACTTTTTTAAGCTTATGTTATTGATTGCATTTCGCCATCTTTTCATATATATATGCAAAAAAAAAAAAAAAAAAGGTAATCCACTCAAAAATAGGCAATCCAGTCTGTGAGGGTAACGGGTTGATGGAGGTGTGTGACGGACCGGGTTCCACCTCAAAGCGACCCGGAGCTTCTTCAGAACCTTCTGGGTCGCAGTGAGAACTTTGAGAACCCGAAAAAACCAAAGCACCGGAGAACGAGTCATTGAGAAGAAGCGTTGCTGTATTGCACCACGGCGGTTTAATCCCTCTGAGTGCGGCGAGTCTCTTCTTTCAGGTCCAATCTTCTCTTCATTAACACAAAAAGGCAATTAAATAACAGTTTGGACTCCCTCTATAATGCTTTGTAACGCGATGGAGTGTCTTTTAAAAACAACAAAAACAATTCATATCCTCTTTCTGAAAGGTTTGTTTAACGCCGGCGGTTCCGCTTCAAACCGAACCGGCTTCGGAGGTTTTCTTCTTCGGCGGAACCCTTGTTTCCTACACCATGTGCATGGACATCTGAGAGGAGGAGCCGTACTGGCGGCCGTCGCAGGGGCCGCCGCCGCCGCCCTGCTGGCCGCCGCTGGCGTTGCCGATCATGTGCATGGTGTCCATGCCTCCGTTGGACAGGTACTGGCGCTCGCCGAAGGCGCCGGCGGGCGACGAGGAGCAGAGCAGGCCTCCCTGCGGCTTCTCGGGGCTGGCGGCCAGGCGGGGGGAGGTGGGGAAGTTGTATCCGTACAGGTTGTAAGGGTTGTGCAGGGAGAAGGCGTTGTAGGAGCCCTGCTGCACGTGGTGGTGGCTCCCGCCGAACATGTGGGCGGAGGAAGGGGAGGAGCCGGACGAGGAGGACGAGCCGGGGCCGGAGCCACCGCCGCCGCCGGCCTGCATCACGTACTGGAGCTGCGAGGCCGGGAAGGAGCCCAGCTGGCCGCCGTAGGCGTCCATCTTGGCTACGGGGCCGCCGCCGCCGCCGTGACCGCCGCCCTGCAGGGAGGAAGTCCTCTGCGGCAGGAAGGATTCGGAGGGCTGGGCGGAGGCCACGCCGCCGCCCGCGGCCTGCAGCCGTCCGTAGGAGCCGTCGGCCAGGCCGCCGTAGCCCTGCAGGGCCGCCATGTTGCTGCGGGCGCAGGACGGGTACTCGGACAGGCCCAGGTTGCAGAGCTGGCTCTCCCGGCACCCCACGTTGAAGGTGTTGGGCGCCAGGTGGAAGGTGGGCGGGGAGCAGGAGGGGGACAGGAGGTGAGCCGCCCCGGACGGGGAGGGGGTCCCCGTGCTGGAGGCGGTGGGGGAGGAGCCAGTGCTTCCACCTGGAGAGCAAACGCAGAGCGTGAGGTTCAGATGCTTTCAGACTGTGGAGCCCATACGGCTCTATGGCAGATATCGCTATAACAACTGTATAATTCACTTCTTCATTTACTCATAACCAGTAACATATAGACTGATATTTACACATCTCACATTATACTCTTTTATTAGAACAGCAGCATTATTCAAACAGCCCTGGTGGTTGCAGAGACACACCCTTTTCAGTTTGGGTGAGACATTTTCGAGCAGAAGCCTAAAAATAGGTTGGTTTCAAGAAAGAATAGTCAGAGAAAAGTCGCCCAATATTAGTTTCAGATGACTCACTGACAGATTGCAAATGAAAGATGTGTAATCCAGAAGACTAATATTTAGCAGAAATGGTAATATATTGGTTTCTAAAGAGACGATCTCCCTAAATCAAGTCCACAACGTATTTACGGATGTGCAGGTGCTTTGTGTCTCAGTGCTTCCTGCTGCTCCCAGGAGGCGGAGCCTCTCTACCACCAGGTGTGCGCAGGTGTTCTGCATGCAATTCATTATGAATGTGCTCAAGCTAAAAGTCCCATGTAGTTTGGCTTCCTGAGGTCTAGACTGGAGGCGGCTGCACAGTGCAGAGAGAAGCAATAGCTGTGGGACATCCATCCAGGGTTCCTCTATTAAGGAGAATTTGGCCGGATTTCATCTGGAGGAGAAATTCAGCTTTAACCCTCAAACGAGGAGGAAGAGGAGGAGGAAGCAGAACTAAACAATCCAGGACTCGCTTGGCTGAGGTTCTGATTTTGCACCATATGCATTCGATAATATCTCTGCAGTGCAGAGGATGGAGGGAGGGGGTGAAGAGAGAGAGAGAGAGAGAGAGAAGAATAGTTTGGTGATGTCATGTTTTCCTCTAGTGAGAAGCGCTCAAGGTGCTTCAGCGCCGAGGGGGAGCAGTTGATTATATGAAGGGAAAAGGGTACACACACACACACACACACACACACACACACACAGGACTTTGATTGAACTCGATCTCTTTGGAGGAGTTTCTTGACAACAAGCAGGATGCGGAGCGTCCCGTCACGCTGACCCTGCAGAGGAGCGGCCAGGACCTCGTCCCGCGCTGACGCCGTCCAGAAAGGGACAGGCTTTTTTTGGGGGGTGTTTTTTAAACGTCGGGGCGGAGACTTCACCAGACGTGGCCGAGCTCAAGCTGAGGACAACCGATGAGTTCATGGGGTCGAATGCGTCTTTTTCAGGGGAGAAATATTCAGAGTAGACGAGCTAAATCCATAAATCCACCATAAAAAAACCTGCTCTGTTCTCACCTTGCTGCTTCTGCATGTTGGTGAAGTCCTCGAAGGTGAGCGTCCTCACCGGAGGCCTCCAGAAGGCGTAGGTCTCCATGATGGCCTCCAGGCCGGTCCTGAGGAGACACAGGGGAGAGGACGGGAAATGAGCCAATGTTCAGCTGTTAAAAACTTAAAGAATTTATTCATTATCCTTCTTTTATCTTCCCTATTTAATCTTTATTGACATTAAAACTGACACATTAAATAATATAAATAAATTCCCTTAATTTTGTATATTTTTTTGTTTTCCCTTTTGATCAATACATTTTGTATATAACAAAAATATATTAAAACATTTCTTCATCATTCATGCAGTCCTGTATATGGACTCATTTGTATTCTAATAATAATAATCTTTTCCAGTTTGCATCGTCTCAAGATATAAGTAATTTTATTTTCCTTATTAACTTTAAGATTCTTGTAACAATGTTTCTTTTTTTAAAGTTCCATATAAATAAACGCTACTTTTAACTTTCCAACAGTCACAAAACATTTCCCCAATGCCCGTCTGTGTGTTGGTGGATATGAGAGAATATTAGTGCATAATAATAATAATAATAATAATAATAATAATAATAATGCATTCATCTCCTCACAGGAAACTGGAGCATTAAACCAGGTTTGATTTTACTGAGCTCATAAATCTGAGTGACGTTCCATCCGAACACGTTCTCCTTCCTGTTGATTTACTTCCTGCTCGCCGTGTTATTTCAGGGCCTCGTTAGCGGGGCCCTCAGAGGCCGGGGCCCTCAGAGGCCGGGGCCCTCGATCACGGCTCCTTTCATACGCATGAACCCAACACACGGCGACACACCTGAGCGTCTGTGTTAGGAAGCTAAGAAGGAAAGCCTCATCTGAAAGGATCATTAATTCTATTAATGTGGAACCAGTTGCTCACGCTCCACAGGGAACCGCTAAAATACAGAAAATAACCTTTCCCTGGAGACCGTTAACGGCGCTCGCTCCCTCTTTTAATGTCTGCAGCTCCTCGCTGCAGCAATTTGAGGCAACTTTTGCAGAATTAAGTTAAAAATAATAATAATTATGGAGTGAACCAGTGTGACGATGACGATACATCCTCCCTCTAGCTCTATTACTCTTAGGCTTATTGTCATCTACCGTAGAGCACACCTTTAAAAATATATATAAATAAATACAACTTTATGCATATATTAATATTATTATTCTTATTATTAATAGTTCATTAAAAAAAATAAACCTTTAAAAATGAAGTATAAATAATAACACAAATAATAATATTACATTATAACAAATACATAAAATTATTAAAAACAACCAGCAGCATTTAAAATCAGATCTGGCACCAAAAAAAAAAAAACAGAATCCCCAGAGTGACTGACAATACGAGAACAATAAACTCCTAAATGACTATAATTAGTGTCATCAGCAGTGTAAAGGTCAGGGCTCACTAACAATATATCCATGTATATATATATGTATATGTATATATATATATATATATATATATATATATATATATATATATATATATATATATATATATACATATATATATCCATGACTGAAACAAGCAGACGCAAAGAAAAGACGCTCAGACCCAACATGGCCGACTGAAGCGAGGGAGTCACGGAGATAAATTCATTTTCTCTCTCCACAGACAAATATCTCTCGCTCCGTTATCTTTTCATCTGTCGCTTTCCTGCAATGAAATTCTAACGCCAGCTCATAAATCAAGCAGCCTATTGTTTTGAAAAACGGAAAAAAAAGATGTTTCAAATGTCTAGCAGCAATAATGCAGACCAGATGGAGGCTTTCATGTGCGCAGGGATCTGCTGCTTCAGTGTACACCCCTCTCCTCCTCTCCTCCTCTCCTCCTCTCCTCCTCTCCTCCTCTCCTTCCTCCTCCCCTCCTCCTCTCCTCCCCTCTGCTTCCTCCTCTCCTCTGCTTCCTCCTCTCCTCTGCTTCCTCCTCTCCTCTGCTTCCTCCTCTCCTCCCCTCTGCTTCCTCCTCTCCTCCCCTCTGCTTCCTTCTCTCCTCCCCTCTGCTTCCTTCTCTCCACTGCTTCCTCCTCTCCTCTGCTTCCTCCTCCCCTCTGCTTCCTCCTCTCCTCCCCTCTGCTTCCTTCTCTCCTCCCCTCTGCTTCCTTCTCTCCACTGCTTCCTCCTCTCCTCTGCTTCCTCCTCTCCTCTCCTCTGCTTCCTCCTCCCCTCTGCTTCCTCCTCTCCTCTGCTTCCTCCTCTCCTCTGCTTCCTCCTCCCCTCTGCTTCCTCCTCTCCTCTGCTTCCTCCTCCCCTCTGCTTCCTCCTCTCCTCTGCTTCCTCCTCCCCTCTGCTTCCTCCTCTCCTCCCCTCTGCTTCCTCCTCTCCTCCCCTCTGCTTCCTCCTCTCCTCTCCTCTGCTTCCTCCTCTCCTCTGCTTCCTCCTCCCCTCTGCTTCCTCCTCCCCTCTGCTTCCTCCTCTCCTCTGCTTCCTCCTCCCCTCTGCTTCCTCCTCTCCTCCCCTCTGCTTCCTCCTCTCCTCTGCTTCCTTCTCTCCACTGCTTCCTCCTATCCTCTGCTTCCTCCTCTCCTCCCCTCTGCTTCCTCCTCTCCTCTGCTTCCTCCTCCCCTCTGCTTCCTCCTCTCCTCCCCTCTGCTTCCTCCTCTCCTCTGCTTCCTTCTCTCCACTGCTTCCTCCTATACTCTGCTTCCTCCTCTCCTCCCCTCTGCTTTCTCCTCTCCTCTGCTTCCTTTTCTCCACTGCTTCCTCCTATCCTCTGCTTCCTCCTCTCCTCTGCTTCCTCCTATCCTCTGCTTCCTCCTCCCCTCTGCTTCCTCCTCTCCTCCCCTCTGCTTCCTCCTCTCCTCCCCTCTGCTTCCTCCTCTCCTCTCCTCTGCTTCCTCCTCTCCTCTGCTTCCTCCTCCCCTCTGCTTCCTCCTCCCCTCTGCTTCCTCCTCTCCTCTGCTTCCTCCTCCCCTCTGCTTCCTCCTCTCCTCCCCTCTGCTTCCTCCTCTCCTCTGCTTCCTTCTCTCCACTGCTTCCTCCTATCCTCTGCTTCCTCCTCTCCTCCCCTCTGCTTCCTCCTCTCCTCTGCTTCCTCCTCCCCTCTGCTTCCTCCTCTCCTCCCCTCTGCTTCCTCCTCTCCTCTGCTTCCTTCTCTCCACTGCTTCCTCCTATACTCTGCTTCCTCCTCTCCTCCCCTCTGCTTTCTCCTCTCCTCTGCTTCCTTTTCTCCACTGCTTTCTCCTCTCCTCTGCTTTCTCCTCTCCTCTGCTTCCTCCTCTCCTCCACAAATGGTGTGTATCATAACTCAGAGACGGATTGGGAGAGAGGAGAGAAGCTGGAGAAGAAGAGAGTGAGGAGGAAACCACAGTGTCATCAGCCAATGGGAGCGCTCTCATTGGCTGACACCACAGTGTCATCAGCCAATGAGAGCGCTCTGTCTGGATGACATCACATTGTCATCAGCCAATGGGAGCGCTTTGTCTGGATGACATCACAGTGTCATCAGCCAATGGGAGCGCTTTGTCTGAATGACACCACAGTGTCATCAGCCAATGGGAGCGCTTTGTCTGGATGACATCACAATGTCATCAGCCAATGGGAGCGCTTTGTCTGGATGACACCGGCACACCTGTGGTGACGACGCAGCTCATGCAACAGCTGACATAAAAAAAAAGGTCTGACCAGTCACGTTTTCTGTGTGTGTGTGTGTGTGTGTGTGTGTGTGTGTGTGTGTGTGTGTGTGTGTGTGTGTGTGTGTGTGTGTGTGTGCGTGAGAGAGAGAATAGGGTCAAAACATGAACTCATAGATATCACCATGAAACTTCACCACTTCATCACCGACACTAAGAGGAGGATTTATTGTGTTGTATAAAAGAAAAACTATAACAACGTTTAATCAAATGTTGTGTCATATGCAAATGAGGCATGATGTAATGGTAACTTTGAGTGAATTTAGGATAAATCTACAGACAGGACAGATGTGGTAACGAACCTGTTTCTTCCAGAGTCCCTGAATCCTTTGGCGAACGGGTTGCGGTCGATCTTTAGTCTGGTGATCTGCAGACAAGAATGTGGAGATTAAAAGTTGATTGCAACTGTTTTCCCAAACCCCTTGAATACGCCAACATCTCTGTGCTATCTGTGGATGACTTATAGCAGTTTATACTGAAGGCTGCAAGTCCTTCTTTGTTTGCTTGTACCTTATAAGTCTGGTTACGCGCCGCTACTACCTTCGGTCAGTGTCCCCGTTCGCTCCCCGCTGTAGCCAGCTGGCGCTCATGCTAGTTCCCCCGCTAACTTCCGCTAGCACTCCACTAACTTTCGCTAGCTCTCCGCTAGCTCCTCGACAACCACCGAAGGTAGCGGGACCAGCCCCGGCTCGACACCCGACTCGGGCAGAGGGGACGCGGGCAGTAGCAGCAGCAGCGGGGAGCTAGCAGCAGCGCTAGCTAGCTCTGCTCCTAGCTTGGTACAGCGGGACACTGACCGGAGGTAGGAGCGGCTTGTAACCCGACTTTTACGGTATATATATATGTTTATTTAGTTTTCTTTACAGCATCGAGAAGGAAACTCTGTTGGTTCCTATCGGGCCAAGTCGTCCTGCTAATTAGCTCCATTATCCAGATGTTTAGTTTTAGGAGTACAAGTGGAAACATTTAATAAGTTTAATAACAGTTGATGAGAGAAAAGTTGCAGGGATTGAAAAAAACAACAACATTGTTGCACGACAACACCAATGATGCAAGTCAGTACCTGCTGGTTCTGGTAGGCCGTGACGGTGGTGAAGACGGTCTCGGGGAAGCTGAAGGTCTTGACCCCGTCGCCGCTCGGCACCGCCTTGTTCTGAGAGAGCTCGCTGCTGAAGTCCTTCCTGATGACGTGGACGCGAGGCTGGTACTTGTGCATGGAGTGCAGGATGATCTGAGGGAGGAAAGGAGGTTCAGCTATATCACTCTGAAGCCTTTATTCATCTTTTATTGTTGCTTTATTAAGACTAATACACACGTTATTATGCAGTTATTAGCAGTTAACTATACATGGGTTAAAAGTTAACTATTATTTTTGCAGGTAAGGAATCTAATGCAATACAATACAATTCCTTATTAAGGTTAATAAATACTTTGAATAAAATAACTTTTTGGGACATTTTCTGCCTTAATATGTGTATAATTATCTGCTACAAAAATGCATGCATTAAGCAGAAAAATGCCCCCAAGAATCTAAAAAAAACTGTTTATTAGATTGTAATAAAGGTTTTATTAACATTAATAAGGCATTGTTCTCACTTTGGATTCTGCAGCAGCACAAAGCAGAGTTAACTGTTAATAAATGCAAAATGAAATATGAAGTCATCTAATCATGCAGCAATAAAGTTTAACAATGATACAGTAAATATAAATAAATACGTTTATAATGCTTTTATAAACAATTATAACAAACTCATAAGGCTTTTATTATCGTTTCTTAAGCAGTCCAACAACTGTTAACAAGTTTCCTATAGTATAAATATATTATAATAGAACAATAAATGTGTTGATATTGCTATAAATAACACTTCTATGTAAAAACACGTCATGTTAATAACCCTTTCATAAGGACTTATGAGGGCCTCTTCATATTAACTAACGCATATCACAAGAACCTGAATATAAAGTGGAACCCAAACACTTTTTTGAGAATAAGCACAAATGATGCGTTGAAGTTCCTGCAGATAACAATCTAAATCCCACGGTTCCTCTGAATCCGTCTCTGCTTGTAGAACACGATGAGATGACCGGTGGTTCCTGTCTTTAGCGGCCAAGATGTGAAACTTCTGTCGGCTCGGGTTTCAGAGCCGGTCCGCGTGCAGCGCTGCAGGATTAGGGGCCAGGAAGTGATCTGGGGCCGCATGCATTTAGTGCTGTATCACAAATCTACCAAACCAGACTCTGCAGAAAGGCTTTTGGTAACATCAATTAGCTCCAGCGCTTTCCCTGCAGAGCCACGTGACGCGAAGCGGAAAGCGAGTTCACGCGGCGAGGACCCGAGGATTATCTCACAGCGGAGCGGAGGCGTCAGGCGTCAGGAGGCGCCTCGGGCCCTCGGCCTGCTCTTCATTAAGCTGAGAGCCAGAAAAACCCACTGAGAGCCAGAAGTCCCCCAGCTCTACAACAGGGGGGTCATTTAAGGGGGTCTGCATTTAAAGGGCCAGACCTCAAAATCACGCTCTCACCGCGTGAACACGTTATAGCTGGCGTGGAGACGCACAGAGAGACGCTAATAAAAGAGCGCCTGTCAATCAAACTGCGTGGGCGGAGCCGAGCTGTTTTTTTTCCTCACGTGCTCAGTAGAAAATGTAAATGCATAGTTAAATGTTTAATATGTTTTGCCGAAAGAAATGTGATGTCATCAGGCTGCAGTTTTACGAGAAAGGGAAGAAACGCTTTCAAGTGTTTCCTGTCTGGCCAAACAAGCGTGTTTTTAAATAATACAACTCATATATTTGTATAACACATTGCACTGCATGAACAATGTGCCATTATAACCAGTATCATAACTACCTGACCTACATCCATTACTGGTGGATGAAAGTATTTAAACTTACATTTATATTTGCAAAAAAATAAAATTTGGCAATTTCTGCCGGTTTTAACTTTTTTTTTGTGCATATTTACACATATCATAATGTTTTAAGCGGGCACTTAGATTAGAGTTTAAATGAATTTAATGAATTTAAATTCATGAGCATCAGAACCAGAACTACTGTATGTACCAATACGCTCCTTTAAAGTTAGTTAATCTATTTGTTTTGCATTGTATTGTTCAAATACAGATTTTTGTACAGTGTAAATCACACAATTACTTCTAGAAAACACTTAAAGGTTTTTTTAACCCTTTGTGTGTGAACATCCCCCTGCGCCTTTTAGAAGGTAGAAATAAAACGTACAACTCTTCACTTCCTGATGATCGCTGCAAACGTTCATGAAGTGTCTGCAGGATGAGTCACACACACACACACACACACACACACACACACACACACACACACACACTCAGGACCCAGAGGAGCCCGATGATTTCATTTAACGGCCTTTTTGAAAAAGTCGAATGAAATCATGTTTACGGAGAACATTTAGCAGATTTCAAAACACGGTCAGAAACACTTTCAGGGATCAAAGCAAAAAGAATAATTAAATTAGCGTTAATGCTCCGTGTGCGAGATGTCATCCTGTTACAGTTACTGACTGTAGGCGTGAGAGCGCCGCTTATCGCCTGGCGATGAGGCGTCAACAACACAGCGCTGTGAAACCAAAGAAGAAGAACGTGTTTGGGTCGGACCAGTCGGGTTCTTTCTTTAGGTTTTTTGGATCGGTCCAGCCTGCTCCGGGTCGTTATTTAGGTTTTTAAGTCTGGTCCAGCCTGCTCCGGGTCGTTATTTAGGTTTTTAAGTCTGGTCCAGCCTGCTCCGGGTCGTTATTTAGGTTTTTAAGTCTGGTCCAGCCTGCTCCGGGTCGTTATTTAGGTTTTTAAGTCCGGTCCAGCCTGCTCCGGGTCGTTATTTAGGTTTTTAAGTCCGGTCCAGCCTGCTCCGGGTCGTTATTTAGGTTTTTAAGTCCGGTCCAGCCTGCTCCGGGTCGTTATTTAGGTTTTTAAGTCTGGTCCAGCCTGCTCCGGGTCGTTATTTAGGTTTTTAAGTCCGGTCCAGCCTGCTCCGGGTCGTTATTTAGGTTTTTAAGTCCGGTCCAGCCTGCTCCGGGTCGTTATTTAGGTTTTTAAGTCTGGTCCAGCCTGCTCCGGGTCGTTTCTTTAGGTTTTTAAGTCTGGTCCAGCCTGCTCCGGGTCGTTATTTAGGTTTTTAAGTCCGGTCCAGCCTGCTCCGGGTCGTTATTTAGGTTTTTAAGTCTGGTCCAGCCTGCTCCGGGTCGTTATTTAGGTTTTTAAGTCCGGTCCAGCCTGCTCCGGGTCGTTATTTAGGTTTTTAAGTCTGGTCCAGCCTGCTCCGGGTCGTTATTTAGGTTTTTAAGTCCGGTCCAGCCTGCTCCGGGTCGTTATTTAGGTTTTTAAGTCCGGTCCAGCCTGCTCCGGGTCGTTATTTAGGTTTTTAAGTCCGGTCCAGCCTGCTCCGGGTCGTTATTTAGGTTTTTAAGTCCGGTCCAGCCTGCTCCGGGTCGTTATTTAGGTTTTTAAGTCCGGTCCAGCCTGCTCCGGGTCGTTATTTAGGTTTTTAAGTCCGGTCCAGCCTGCTCCGGGTCGTTATTTAGGTTTTTAAGTCCGGTCCAGCCTGCTCCGGGTCGTTATTTAGGTTTTTAAGTCTGGTCCAGCCTGCTCCGGGTCGTTTCTTTAGGTTTTTAAGTCTGGTCCAGCCTGCTCCGGGTCGTTATTTAGGTTTTTAAGTCCGGTCCAGCCTGCTCCGGGTCGTTATTTAGGTTTTTAAGTCTGGTCCAGCCTGCTCCGGGTCGTTATTTAGGTTTTTAAGTCCGGTCCAGCCTGCTCCGGGTCGTTATTTAGGTTTTTAAGTCCGGTCCAGCCTGCTCCGGGTCGTTATTTAGGTTTTTAAGTCCGGTCCAGCCTGCTCCGGGTCGTTATTTAGGTTTTTAAGTCCGGTCCAGCCTGCTCCGGGTCGTTATTTAGGTTTTTAAGTCCGGTCCAGCCTGCTCCGGGTCGTTATTTAGGTTTTTAAGTCCGGTCCAGCCTGCTCCGGGTCGTTATTTAGGTTTTTAAGTCCGGTCCAGCCTGCTCCGGGTCGTTTCTTTAGTTTTTTTCCCCACAGAACAGAAAGGAGAAAGCGGGAAACGGGCAGCAGGCGAAGAGTGCACTTACACATTTAAAGACACAATTTCAGAAAACTTGTTGACAAAGAAGTCTCGTCTTATTGCAAGTAATCAACTGAGAAATGCTTTAACAAATCCAGCATGTCTTTATTTATCCATCGAGATGTGTGTTGCTGCTCAGTTGATGAGTCGCCTCAGACGTGATAAATAAAACGTTTCTCTCAGCTTCTGTTGACGTGGGATGATTCACGACAACGCGTCTGTTTCTGATGAGACGCCTCACGGCACGGCGAGGCCAGCAGGGCGGCGAGCTTTCTGCTCCCGCTCAGGAAGTTAAACACGGAATTAATTTCCCCCTTTCCTTGCGTCTCAGAAAAAACCCACAGCGACTGGCACCCGGCCCGTGGACCCTCGCCCCGCTAACGCCCCGCTAACGCCCCGCTAACGCCCCGCTAACGCCCCGCTAACGCCCCACATGTTACTACGATTGTCGCCGCTGAGCCGATCGTCTGCAGGAACCTGCAGCAGACCGGACGCGTGGTCAAAAGCACCGGAGACATCGTGCACGCCGCTTTACTGATCATCTGGAGGGAGATTTGATTTGAAGCAGCTCCTCCTGCTCTTTTTCAACAAGATATCTGCGGGCATCAAAGCCTCCAGGAGCCTCTGGGTTTGATTCAATCTGCTTTAGCTGATTAAACTGAGGCTCTGTAGCTTCACACATGTCCCAGAAAAGATCCCGTGAAGGAGAGGTTTGACTTATGAGGCTCAATTTCACTCAAAGTGGCCTTTTTCTTTTTTTTATGGTCTTTAAATTACATACTTTGCACAAATTGAGTGTAATTTGTTTCGTGATGGCTACGTGAGATGAAGTACTTAACGACAACACAATGTGTTCTCAGCATTACGTCATAGTTTAAATCCGGCATGATGGAGAAGGGATAAAAACTGTGTGCGTTATTGTGTTTAAAGCTTCATTATTCCTCTGCTGGCCACTAGGGGGCAGCAAGACATCCAAACCAGCAGCAGAAGATACGCAACCCGACAAATACTGAGCACTCGGGTTCTACGTTCTGCGTTCCAGCGCCAGTGTCTTCTCAAACTTCCAACGTAGGTATAGTTTGTTTTTTAGATTTACTTCGGCAAGAAAACTACTTGCGTAGGTTTTGGGAAAAGATGGCGGTTTGTTCCGTCAAATATCGATGCTCGTTAAGTTTAGGCCTGTAATGTTGTTTGTTACTGTTGTTTGTGAGTACTTTAATATTATTTGAATGCGGCAAAAAAAAAGGCGATCAGATTTAATCCTTCCGTTGTTACCTTTCACAATAAAAGCCCGAGACTACATCAGAGGCTCTGAGCGTCTAATGAAGACGTGGATGTGTTAGCTTTGTTAGCTTAAAAGCTAACGGATCGTTATGTGTTGGGAGAGTGAACCGGTCCATCAAACATGAAGCAGCTTTAGAGTCCATTAGGAGTCGCCTTTACTTCCCTTTCTTGACTATTTTTATAAAATAGTTTGTAATAATAAGTATTTTTCTTTAGCTTTATTGCAGGTTTAAACATAAGGGACCAACCAAAGTTAATAATCAAAACCTAATACACGTTTCTTCCACCTTATATGTTGCCCCTTTTCCCATAAAACCAACTTCTAACTACAGAGAAGCATGAAGCGCCAATCAGGGACTCGCTTCAGCTCGCTGATCACACATAAGGCCGTAAATCCAGAAAATTGTGGTCTAACTAGATTCATTGCCGTTAAATATTTCACCTAGGAAAGCCACATGACACACCGGGAGCAGCCAAGACCCAATAAGAGACTTACTCTCGCTCGCCACCTCTGCTAGCGACCGGCTGCAGGCGCGGCCGTAAATCAGGCCGGCTGCGGTGGGACTGAGCGTTTAGCTCGGCGGTGCGGCTGCCGCTGCGCCCTACAAATCAAATCCAATCATTAAGTGCCTTTAACGAAACCGTTTCGCGAAGGAAATGAATATTGAGGGCACGGGTTCAAATCCCAGACCTCTAATATCTCCCCACGCTAATCCTCAAGCCGCATGATACCCAGTCGGGGTGGACCCTCTTCAAAAGGGAAGTGTGGGGGAGCAGACTGTCAGAGGCTCGTGGTTCTGTGACTCATGAGAGCATGAAGGACCGTGTCAACTTTCCTTTCAAGCAGACGCATCAAGAACATTGCATTCCCTCCCCAGAAAAAAAAAAGGAAAGAAAGAAAGGGGAGAAAGCGGCCTGCAGCTCTCCAGCAGGCTGCAGCGGCGAGGATGGAAGTTCAAAATGAAGCTAATAAATCACAGCTTGAACATTTAAACCCGGAGCGTTTTCGGATGAAATAGCGATCGTCGTTGTCACAGGTTCCAGTGCGTCGTCGGTTTAAAAATACGGATCTGATTCATGCGCCGGCCCCATGATGCAACTGGGTTTTTTATGTGTTCAATTGAAGTGATTTGTGAGGCGCATAAAAAAACCACAATCCCCCATTAAAATGTATTGAATTTTAAACTGCATCGGGACAATTCTCTTTGTCACGTGTTGCATTCACGTCATGTGGGAAATATCAGACTCAGAGGAAACCTAAGCCCTTAAGATAAACCCAAACAGTGTGTGTGCAAAACAAAAGGCAACGCAAAAGAAACTTGCAACTCATTTCTGTTGAGTTTGATCACATAATAAAAACTTGCATAGCGCTTTTCAAGATGCTCAAAGACGCTTGGGGACAAGAGACGGAGACCAACAGAAACAAACAAAAAAATGGAAAGACAAAGCAAACAAAACCAATAAACAGCGTGAGCACATGTCTCCTGAGTAAGAAGCGTTTTAATGTTTAATTCTTACGTGTCCCTGGTCGTCCAGCTCGTTGTTGGTGAGCTTGAGCTTGTCGAAGCTGACCACCTGCCTCATCCAGGTGTCCCCCGAGGCCAGAGAGTCCGGGTGGATGTAGGCCCGCGGCGGCACCGGGGAGTCGGCGTTTCCCGCCACCATCCACTTGGAGCTGTGGTACACGTACCTGCAAGACAAGAGGAGGGAGAAGCTTAACACACACACACACACACACTGGCAGACTTAAAAGCTCCAAAGAACAAGACATTTTATACTTTTATTTGAACCTTTTTAAAGGTGACAGGAAAAGTGGATGATCAGAGCTTGTAACCTGCACAGAGAAACTTAACAGACTAATAAGTCATAATTAATTGTGCTTTTTATGGTGGCAAAATCCATATTTTTTTAATTTATTTTTTACAATGTACACATTTACAATTTATCATTCAAAGTATTGTCAACTATATTTTAATGAAGGATAGATGAAACAGGAATTCATGATTATTTATAATTAAATGATGTGTAAAATAACAAAACTTTCCGTGACACACATTTGAGAATGTTTAAATATTCTGACAAAAGGCTTTTTAGCCAAAAACGCTTCCAGGTTTGTTTTTAGGAGTCACATGACGCTGTGATGAAAGCATTTTAAGGATGTAGAAGAGGATCCCTTGAGATCTAAAGACACCTCAGACTCACTGTATCCTATACCAAACCCTTTATGGTCCGTGTAATTTGAGCTATAAATGATCTATTACATAATATTGTGTTGTTTATATCATATTTGTGCCGACACAGAATTAGCCCGAGTTGCAAATACAAAATGGATGCTGCACGTTCGTGTGCGGCCTTTAATCCTTTAGTAAACTTGAAACGCTAACGACGCGTCACTCTGACCGCGTTCTTGTTCCAGGAGGTCGCAGCGCTCCCTCGTCACTTCCCTGTTTAGGAAAACCGGTCCGAGTCCCCGAGGTCGGCCCGGGGCCGAGCGGGTTATTGCAAAAGGCTGTTTGGTGTCCCGCCGAGAGGCCGGAGCGCCAAACAAACTCCAAACACTCGGCCGCGTTGCCACAACAGCGGCTTCGCGGGACCCATGTGTTGTTTCTTCATTGTGCTTGTATCAAATTCATTGTTTTCGAATATATTCCACACGCCGTCACACACTCCGCCGCATACTTTCAATTAAGCAGAGCCATAACATTTTGATGATGTTGTGTGTGAGTTTGGGGCGTCGACTCGCGGTCATGCCGCCCGTTAAACAGCGGGGAGAGAGAAGAAAGACACAGGCTTTACTCTGCTTTCTGCTTTTTTTTAAGTCCACAAACCAGCAGCCAACACTGTGGGCATTGTTTGAGTGAGTGAAGGACAAAGGAGAAAGGAAAGGAAAGGAAAAGGATATAGGGATATAAGGAAGGAGCATGAGATAAAGAAAGTCATCAGGATATGGAGGACGGACGGATAAAAGAGGAGGAAGAGGACAGCGAGAAACAGAGAGCGGGAGAGCGAGGTTGAGAGTAAGAGGAGGAGAGCGAGTGTGAAGAACAGCTGGTTGCCTTTAGTTCTGGCCCGGCGCTCAGTCCAAAGTGTTTTATCTGAGCGTCTCTGCCAAAGTCATCACTCACTCCTGAAACATCGACAAAACGCTCATTTGGTCCACACACACACATACACACATACTCCTGGTTGTATAGAAGTCTATGCTTCATGTGTTAAAGCTGCATTCTCTCTCCTGACCACCAGGGGGCGACTCCTCTGGTTGTATAGAAGTCTATGCTTCATGTGTTAAAGCTGCATTCTCTCTCCTGACCACCAGGGGGCGACTCCTCTGGTTGTATAGAAGTATATGCTTCATGTGTTAAAGCTATGTTCTCTCTCCTGACCACCAGGGGGCGACTCCTCTGGTTGTATAGAAGTCTATGCTTCATGTGTTAAAGCTGCATTCTCTCTCCTGACCACCAGGGGGCGACTCCTCTGGTTGTATAGAAGTCTATATAAATGACTCTACTTCTCTTGATGTATTCCCTCAGTAAACATTGTAAACATGAGTTTATGTCTCAATCTCTAGTTTCAAGTCTTCTTCAATACAGCATGATGTTCATTTAGTAAATGATGGTCATTTAGAGTCAAACAGACCATAAAGCAGGGGACGCTTTAGGGCGGGGCTACAATGTGATTGACAGGTCACTGACATATAAGGTGTCGCTCCTCAGCATTCCAAAAAATGGGAACTTCAGTTCATCGGTTGTAAAAACACAAGATGGCGACTGATGGTCGTATTGCAAGATGCCGTCTGCGGGGACTTATGACAAGCTGCCGCTGGAACAAAAATTGTTGTTCCCCAAATGTAAAAGTGAATTACTTGTTTTATTTCCTGCATTATTTTTTAAAGGGACGGTGTTTCGTTTTTTTCTCACCGATGAAAACATAGTAAAAAAAAGATCCCCTGAAGTGCCAGACGCTGGCCCTTTAAGGAATATTAAAGCATTAAATATGTTTTCTACAGTATATCACACAACATAAAGATGTAAATAGGCTTTTATTAATATGAAAACATCCAACTGTTAAATGGTTAAATGTGAAACAATGAACCTTTAAGTACCTGCTTGTTTTTGACTTTATCAAACACCAACACACACCTCCACACACAGCTCTGACTTTTGACCTTGACACACACACACATCCATACACGCACACACACACACACACACACACACACACACATACACACACACACACACACACACACACACACGCATGTTGCCAGGCGTTTCTGTAATTTCCTGTTTGGACCTCTGTTTAGGGTTACGCTCGGCGTAGCAGGGAGAGTGTTAAGGAACCAGGAAACTTTAGCCCCAAACAGGACTGGAAATCTGATTAGTCCGCTTTCATCTTCCATAAATCTGCCATCTGGCACCCGGCACGATCAATAAAGACTGGACTTTATGTGACACCCTTACTGGACAGATGGGGGAGGCCAACACCAAACCACACAGCTGACAAAACCACAAGCTGCGATACACTCATTCTCTCTGTCTTTCTCCCACATACACACATTACACACACTCGACAATCAGAGAGTGTGTGTGTGTGTGTGTGTGTGTGTGTGTGTGTGTGTGTGTGTGTGTGTGTGTGTGCGCGCACATACTCGGCTCATCACACATGCTAACACAGGCCGGTATGCACATAAAAACACACACACACACACACTTGCCAAACCGAGGCTGTATATTGGATTACTGTACTGACAGAGTAAATATTGCTATTGAATTACCAGTCAGGGTTGACTGGTGTGTGTGTTCTGAGTTTGTAAGAGAAGACCAACAGTTGTGTGTGTGTGTGTGTGTGTGTGTGTGTGTGTGTGTGTGTGTGTGTGTGTGTGTGTGTGTGTGTGTTTTCTATTTATATACTTGCAAAGACCAAAAGTCCTCAAAAAGATAGTTTAATAAGAAAAGTGTTTTCCAACGCTCATAAAAGTTTACTGGCTGGAGGTTGGAGTGAGGAATAGGTTCATGTCAGGATAAGTTTATGTTTAAGCTTTGGGTTTCTTGAACAATCAGGTTGTGGTTTGTTTGTTTTATCTCATTTCATTGTGTTACTAATTACTGTATGTGTGAGTTCTTCTTTCTGTATACTTATGAGGACCAAAATATATTTTTTTAAGCATAGAAACTATTTACTTCAAAAACACATCACAAACGTTGCTAACGTAACTTTAAAAACACATCACAAACGATGCTAACGTAACTTTAAAAACATGTCACTAACGTCGCTTACGTAATAAAAACACATCACAAACGATGCTAACGTAACTTTAAAAACACATCACAAACGTCGCTTACGTAATAAAAACACATCACAAACGATGCTAACGTAACTTTAAAAACATGTCACTAACGTCGCTTACGTAATAAAAACACGTCACAAACGATGCTAACGTAGCTTAAAAACACATCACTAACATCTTTAACGTAACTTTAAAAACACGTCACAAACGTCGTTAACGTAAATTTAAAAACACATCACAAACGTCGCTAATTAATAAAAACACGTCACAAACGATGCTAACGTAACTTTAAAAACATGTCACTAACGTCGTTAACGTAACTTTAAAAACACGTCACAAACGTCGCTAACGTAACTTTAAAAACACGTGACAAAATTGCTAACATAACTTTAAAAACACGTCACAAACGTCGCTAACGTAACTTTAAAAACACGTCACAAAAACTTTAAAAACACGTCACAAACGTCGCTAACGTAAATGGTAAAGGGATCAGTACTTGTATAGCACTTTTCTAGTCTTCCGACCACTCAAATTGCTTTACTACAACATGACATGTTAAAAACACGTCCCATACGTCGCTAACGTAACTTTAATACACATCACATCCATCAAGAATGCAATTTAAAAAACGCATCACTAATGTTACTGACGTCACAAAGAGAACTTCAGAAAAGCATCGAAAGCAAGAACCTCTTGCCTTCGTCTTCAACATAAAATGTTATCTATACATTGGTGATAGAAACATGTTTTATATTTTTAGAATTAGCTTTCTATAGTGTGAGCATTGTCTCCTATTTCTGGACTTATGAGGACCAAGTGTCCTCACAAAGATAGTAAAAAAGATTAAAAAAATAGAGAATCTTTCAATTTGATGGATAGTTTTTCCAGTCGTCATTTCTACATAAAGTTTAGAATTTTAGTTCTTTAGATTATTATGAGAAGAAAATGATGGTCGACGGGTTTGTTGTGTGTGTTTTATAACTTTTGAAGATAAGTGGGTACCTGGACGTGTATACGTGAGTATGTGTGTGCGTGTGCGTGCATGTGCGTGTGTGTGTGTGTGTGTGTGTGTGTGTGTGTGTGTCAGCAGCCAGACAGCCCCCACGTTCAGCGCCTTGAGCTCGGGAGCAAACCGAGCGAGAGCAGTAATATGGAGCTTTAACGAGTCGGTACCAATGAGTCGTTGCTAAAGAGGGCCGGGAGCCCAAGCAAAGCAAGTCCGTTCCAGTAAAGACCTGATTTCCAGACCTCAAACCCCCCGGGCCTGTGAGACACACCAGCCCAGTGACAGCTCCCGGCTCAGTTTGCAAAAAGGACTGTGGTGAATTCTCCCGGCCAGGAAGAAGAAAATCCTATTAACAAGATCTTCTGGCCTCCAAGCATCCTCCATGGGGTCCTGGTCCAAGGGTCCTGGTCCATGGGGTCCTGGTCCAAGGTTCGTGGTCCATGGGGTCGTGGTCCATGGGGTCCTGGTCCAAGGGTCGTGGTCCATGGGGTCCTGGTCCAAGGGTCCTGGTCCATGGGGTCCTGGTCCATGGGGTCCTGGTTCATGGGGTCCTGGTTCATGGGGTCCTGGTTTATGGGGTCCTGGTTCATGGGGTCCTGGTTTATGGGGTCCTGGTTCATTGGGTCCTGGTTCATGGGGTCCGGGTTTATGGGGTCCTGGTTTATGGGGTCCTGGTTCATGGGGTCCTGGTTCATGGGGTCCTGGTTCAAGGGGTCCTGGTTCATGGGGTCCTGGTTCATGGGGTCCGGGTTTATGGGGTCCGGGTTTATGGGGTCCTGGTTCTTGGGGTCCTGGTTCATGGGGTCCTGGTTCTTGGGGTCCTGGTTCATGGGGTCCTGGTTCATGGGGTCATGGTTCATGGGGTCCTGGTTCATGGGGTCATGGTTCATGGGGTCATGATTCATAGGGTTATGGTTTATGGGGTTCTGGTTCATGGGTTCCTGGTTTATGGGGTCCTGGTTCATGGGGTCCTGGTTCATGGGGTTCTGGTTCTTGGGGTCCTGGTTCTTGGGGTCCTGGTTCATGGGGTCCTGGTTCATGGGGTCATGGTTCATAGGGTCATGGTTTATGGGGTCCTGGTTCATGGGTTCCTGGTTTATGGGGTCCTGGTTCATGGGGTCATGGTTCATAGGGTCATGGTTTATGGGGTCCTGGTTCATGGGTTCCTGGTTTATGGGGGTCCTGGTTCATGGGGTCCTGGTTCATGGGGTTCTGGTTCTTGGGGTCCTGGTTCTTGGGGTCCTGGTTCATGGGGTCATGGTTCATAGGGTCATGGTTTATGGGGTCCTGGTTCATGGGTTCCTGGTTTATGGGGTCCTGGTTCATGGGGTCCTGGTTTATGGGGTCCTGGTTTATGGGGTCCTGGTTCGCTGCCGGCGGAGCAGAACGCTTGCAGAGACGTTTAAATAAGTATCTTACATTTTAACAACTCTGGTGATATTCTATATTTGTATTATTGTCAAATAATCCCATGATTTAATCCTCAGATCCATTATCACGAGAACCACGGGTGCAGAAAACTGCCCTGGTGTCTTGAATACTCAAGAGAGCTCTAAATATGTGTCAGTCCACCACAGAAAATAGTCCCCAACAAAAGCACAAGTTCTACTCCAGCTCTGGTATTGTTTGATAGAAAACTACAATGTCCAGCTGTTTTAAAAAATCACTTTTTGGGGGGATTGTTTCTACAAACCACAGGATGAGTTTTTAAACCAAAGATCTGTTTCATAAATCTGTTTCACGTCAGACTCGTATCACTCAATGCCACGTGGCTAACATTGAGAAACAATTAAGACTCGATCAGCGGCCTCCTGGGTGAAAGTCCTGTGTTTGTTTGACCCCTTAAAGACTTTCTAGCTTGTTCAACTCGTTCTTTCAGCACATAACTCTCAACTGTTGACATTCAGTATCTGTGGTTTGCAGCTGGGCCGCGTGACAGTGGAAACCAGGAATTGGCATTAAGTCCTTGTTGTTTTTTTTGTGGAATTTGAAAATATGTCGTACATTTCCAGCCTTGTTCTTTCAGATTAATGCTTCCCATCTTTGCTAAATGAGGTGCATCTGTCTGCTGGACTCTTCCACGAGTTTCAGCCATAAAGCCATAAAGGAACAAAACTGGCAGCTTTGACAGACAAACAGCATCTTCCAGCAGCCCTACTGGTCAGACTCCATTCCCAGTGTAACGTTACCAGTTCACCACACACACATAACAGCCTGTGTCTAAAACCTCAAAAATCTCACTTCTGTCATAACACCTGAAAAGATGATGCTGAGCCATGAGGGCGACGCCCACATCAGCAGGTACCCGAGCAGCGGCGCACATTTTCTTTCCGTCTCCACCTCCGTTTCCCTCAGTTTCCATCACCCCACCTGGATGCTGAGCGTTATATATATATATATATATATATATATATATATATATATATATATATTCATATATATATATATATATATATATATATATATACGTATATATATATATACGTATATATATATATATATATATATTTATATATTTATATATACGCATATATATATATATATATATATATATATATACGTATATATATATATATATATATATATATATATATATATATATATATATATATATATTCGCAGCCTCCGGCTCGGGATGATGAATACATTTCAATCTCCTCTCTCTCTCTCTCTCTCTCTCTCTCTCGGGCTCGAGGGACGTTGTGTTATTACAAATCCAGAGAGATTCATCACGTGCAAAGCGTCCTCCAGCACGTGCACGCTGTATAATCGCACTCTCGCATCCCTACACCGGTGCAATTGATCGGAGGAACTACTTTCTGCGTGTTGCCAAGAAGACGAAGGGAACGTCATCTCGCAGCAGTTATGAGAAATCTGCTAAATTAATATATCTTTTGACCGGAAAAAAAACCACCAACAGGAGTCAAAATGTTTGAGGAGCGTCCAGGAAAATAGCGTTGTGCGCTCCAGCTGTCGCCCCGCGCAGAAGTCCGGGGCTCCATCATGCAGATGTGCGGCCGTGCGCGTGCACATCACGTACAGCTGTGCGTGTGTTTAACATTTGCAGGCTGAAAGTGGTTGAGAGCTCTTTTTGTGCTGGTGTGCACACACACAAAAAAAGCCATACGTCGGCGTTTTTCTTCCCCAGATTCTCAGCACGGCTGATCACGGGACATTAAACGTCCCACAGAAACCCAAACGGATGAACTCATTTTGGTTTCGCAGAACCTCTGGGTTGAGTTCCTGCATGGGAGTTGATCTCACACTGCCGGGGTACCTGTATCTCTTGTTGTCCACGGGCACGATGTCCATGGCGATGTAGTACTGCTGGTGAGGGTCCAGGCCGGCGATCTTCACTCTCATGGCCGGAAACATCCTCCTGGAGGAGAGGAGGCAACATGGAGGGATGAGTGATACGTATCCGTCTCTCGTCCATCTGCTTTGTAGGTTAACAAATAAATAACCAGTGTGCTAAAACACACACCAGTGGAACCAGACTGATGGACCCAGCAGCTGTTTAGAGCCTGAACACGTTCAGAGGTAAAGAAACCGCGAGGAGGGACAAACTAAAACAAGGAGATTAGTAGTTTTATGTTGGTTTGCTGAGAGAAAGAAATAGAAATATATTAATATTTTTAGGTGAAAAAGACAAAAATGCCAATTTAATTTAATGTGATACTACATATTTATCAAAAGACACTAAATCCTAGAAGAATTCCAGACAAAGTAAATGAATAAATAAAAATACAGGAGCAACGTCAACATCAAGTGCTGCTAAACACTGCAGATTAAATATTTTAATATTTATACGCAGCATTTGAGAACAACACAAAAATATTCCTTGTACTCATTTGATAACCAAACAGATTTGTTTGGTTATCAAATGATTTGTGGATTATCATAAATGTTGTGCAGTCGAGCATTTGATTTGCAGACATAATCATAGCTACTGGATTAAATTACATATAGTATCTGAATACACTGGATATTATAGGATTATAAAACATACAAGTAACTGGAACTCAGTTGAGATTTGACCTATTTCAGTTTTTAAATATGATTTATTTCTGGTCTCTCAGTCATTAATAAGAGGAATGAAGAACATTGGATGTTGTTGCATTGCTCCTTTAATTAACTGAAGTCTTTTTGTTCTTCCAGAATCTTCAAATGTGTTTAATTAAATCTGATAAATCAATCAAACTCAACATCATTATGCTGACAATGTGAAAATTTATCGGAGATGAAATCAGATTTATGGATTTGTATATAATAAAAAAAACTAAAGTCAAAAATATTTCCTGTTTCTCATCTCGTGAACGTTCCACAATTGTCGTTATTTTTGTTCCATATTGTGGTGCCATGTGACCTCTGACCTCTGGGTTACCATTCTGTAACTGTGGCTTTTATATGATCATAAATTAAAACTTATTAAAACTATCAATATATAATATATATAAATATATAATTTAGCAGCTCCTCCCATCAGCTCACAAAAACCTTCTGAAGAAAAAAAGAAAGCGCAGCTCCTTTATTAAGAGTCTTAGTGACGGAGAGACATTTATATTTTATATATATATATATATATATATATATATATATATATATATATATATATATATATATATATATATATATATATTCATTCCTCGTTTTGCACTTCAAACGCTGCGTTTCCCCTTTTTCATTTAAAGCTCGTAAATCCAGACCTCTCTAATGAGAGCAGAGCTCTGCTCTCTCTCTCTCTTCTGGATTTACGAGCTTATTATGAGGCCGTGAAGTGCGCGTTCCGTGTCCCTCCACTCTGGCTGCAGCGCAACAATATATGTATTTATATAGTTATTGCTATTTATGAGCTGATTACCAATTCAAACCCAATTCATAAAAGACAGCCAAATGCAGTTTGTAGAGAAACACGACCTGAGAGGAGGAGCTGCAGCTGTGGGAAATAAACATATGTCTGCTTTGAAAATATAAATATAGATCCGATTTTATACATTATGAATAAACAACATTCTGGGAAGTCTAATTTAGTTTAAACACAATAACATATTGGATAAATAAAACTGCCCTTTAAGACTGACTTATGCATGATTTAGCCATTTTACAAGAAGAAATATTGCAAACATAAAACGCGCAATGAGCCACAACGTGACCACTTTGAGGAGGAAGAGCGTTTAAAGAAAATAGACATTTTATAAAGTTGTCTTTTCCTCGTTTTTCACAACAAAGTAAAGTCATGACACGTTTTTGCTCCCGTAAATAATTCCCCTTGGTTGGAAATGTAAAGAATATTCTCAGCTCACCGCCGCGGTCATATAACAGGGCTGTTCTACATTAATAATGATGTGAGTCGCGCGCATTGATCTGAGCGGAGGGGAAGTGTTAGTGGCGCGGAAGGAGCGCGGCGCGTTATGGGAAAAGGTCCTTTTCCTGCAGGTCAACGTGCGCGCGCTCTACGTGTTCCGTGTGTTCCCGAACAGAGAACACACGGAACACAGAACACGTTGCAGGAGATCCATGAGCAGCAGCTCTCTCTGCTGGTTCGGAACCGGCCGCGTCACGAGGCCCTGAACGCGGCAGAGAGGCCTTCATGTGCAACACATTAACACCCTGCAAACACAGCTCAGAGGTGTGTGTGTGTGTGTGTGTGTGTGTGTGTGTGTGTGTGTGTGTGTGTGTGTGTGTGTGTGTGTGTGTGTGTGTGTGTGTAAACTGTACGTGTCTGTAAAAGTGAAGCGTTTGTGAGTCTGACGGTCTACGCATGCGCTGAATCTATGCGTCTGCGTGTGTCATAATATTACCCCATAATACATACATATATATATATATTCAAATAATATCTTAATCGGAATGATGAGGAGCTCACTTTTCTGTTCGTCTTCACAAAATACATTAAAATAAAATATTTTTTAAAGCGTAAAAGTTCTCCTTTTACGCACAGTCGATGCGCGCCCTGAATCCGCCGCAGACCTTCTGGGGCTACTTCTAGCAGCTGTGTGTGCGTGTGCGTGTGCGTGTGCGCGTCCTACCTGCCCGCCTTGGTGATGATCATCTCCGTGCCGATGTCGTGGAAGCGCTTCCACAGGTCCGCGCACTGCAGCTCCACCTGGATCTCCTCCATGGAGGCCGGGGGCGACGGCTCGCAGGCCGCGGGGGCCACGAGGGCCACGGGGGCCGCGGGGGTCAGCTCGGCCGGGGAGCCGAAGGAGCACGACGTCCTCTCGGCCAGACCCTCTCCGTCCGAGCCGGGACTCGCCTCCGAGTCTGAGGAGAGGAACACACGAGGAAGACGGTGAGAACCAGTGGAGCTCATACGCGCGTTTTACGCAGGAAACCTGGCGCGCGCGAGGAACGCTCAGCTCTCCAGAACCACCTCCAGCCTGGAGAGACCAGCGGGTCCAGTTGGGTTCGCTGGCCCGAGTCCTCGTGGAGCTCTTGGCCGGAGGGAGCAGAGGAAATGTCGCGGAAAGCCTTTTGAAACGCGATGAGAACAAATATAAGAGCTCGAGGAGAAGCTCGAGGCTCGACTCTTCACAGCTGATAGGATCCTTCCCTCATCCTGAAAGAGGTGCAGACCTACAGGGAAGCTTTCCCTCCGCCGGACCCGAGCCCATGACGTCATCCTCCGCTAGGAAAAGAGATATTAACCCCAAATATGACTTATGGAATTTATTCTTATCAATCCAGAATGTTTTACTGAGTTATATAATTGGGCAATATTGGGCAAAAAGCAACAACAACAACAAAAAGCACTTTAATCAACAGTCCAACTGCCACAGCAGGGTGGACAAAATAACGGGAACACCTGCAGGTCACAGAGCTGCATCACAAGGTTTCTCTTCATCTTCCTCCACATTCATCTTCACTGCAATAAAACCAACAACCATAAGCTGAACTATTTATTTAAAAGTGAAACAGGAAATTAAAAATTACACCAGATTGTAAATCAAAAAATCAGCTTCTTCTTTTTTGTGCCAATAATAAATAAGACTTTCCTCAGCAGAGAATCACTCTTCTTGAACACGTGGGACGTTGTTCAAAAATAAAATGGAAACCTCATGGGGTCAAATCTCAACACCTCAGAGCTGCACACAGATTAAAGCTCATAGAGCACCACGTGACCCGTCTTCTTCCACTTCTCTCAGAAATACTTTGCAGCTGAGTTTCCCCTTCCTCCTCCTCCTCCTCCTCCTCCAATATGAATCTAATAAGGCATTATTTATTGGGAGGCAGACTTGGCGGACCGACACATACGGAGAAAGATGGACCGAGGCCCGGGAGAATAAACCGCAGGAGAGCGGGCCGAGCCAAGGGAGCCAGGAGAGGAGGGAAGGAGATAGGGAGGGAGGAAAGGAGAGAGGAAAGGAGGGGGGGAATGACCACAGAGAGACTTCCCTGTGTCCCTGCAGCCACAGCGGGACTGTCACACGTGATGCTTTCCCTTTCTTCTGCTTCTGCTTCTCATTCAAACTGTTCCCACACATGAAGTCACGTCTTCCTGCTGCAGGACCGGAAGTGAGACGTGACTCTCCTCCTCATGATGGAGAGACTTGAGGTTCTTCCTTCTCATGATGGAGAGACTTGAGGTTCCTCCTCCTCATGATGGAGAGACTTGAGGTTCCTACTCCTCATGATGGAGAGACTTGAGGTTCCTCCTCCTCATGATGGAGAGACTTGAGGTTCCTCCTCCTCATGAGACTTGAGGTTCCTCCTCCTCATGATGGAGAGACTTGAGGTTCCTCCTCCTCATGATGGAGAGACTTGAGGTTCCTACTCCTCATGATGGAGAGACTTGAGGTTCCTCCTCCTCATGAGACTTGAGGTTCCTCCTCCTCATGATGGAGAGACTTGAGGTTCCTCCTCCTCATGAGACTTGAGGTTCCTCCTCATGATGGAGAGACTTGAGGTTCCTCTTCCTCATGATGGAGAGACTTGAGGTTCCTCCTCCTCATGATGGAGAGACTTGAGGTTCCTCCTCCTCATGAGACTTGAGGTTCCTCCTCCTCATGAGACTTGAGGTTCCTCCTCCTCATGAGACTTGAGGTTCCTCCTCCTCATGAGACTTGAGGTTCCTCCTCCTCATGATGGAGAGACTTGAGGTTCCTACTCCTCATGATGGAGAGACTTGAGGTTCCTCCTCCTCATGAGACTTGAGGTTCCTCCTCCTCATGATGGAGAGACTTGAGGTTCCTCCTCCTCATGAGACTTGAGGTTCCTCCTCATGATGGAGAGACTTGAGGTTCCTCTTCCTCATGATGGAGAGACTTGAGGTTCCTCCTCCTCATGATGGAGAGACTTGAGGTTCCTCCTCCTCATGAGACTTGAGGTTCCTCCTCCTCATGAGACTTGAGGTTCCTCCTCCTCATGAGACTTGAGGTTCCTCCTCCTCATGAGACTTGAGGTTCCTCCTCCTCATGATGGAGAGACTTGAGGTTCCTCCTCCTCATGAGACTTGAGGTTCCTCCTCCTCATGAGACTTGAGGTTCCTCCTTCTCATGATGGAGAGACTTGAGGTTCCTCCTCCTCATGATGGAGAGACTTGAGGTTCCTCCTCCTCATGATGGAGAGACTTGAGGTTCCTACTCCTCATGATGGAGAGACTTGAGGTTCCTCCTCCTCATGAGACTTGAGGTTCCTCCTCCTCATGATGGAGAGACTTGAGGTTCCTCCTCCTCATGAGACTTGAGGTTCCTCCTCCTCATGAGACTTGAGGTTCCTCCTCAGACAGTAAACACGAGACTCTGTCTTTCATGCTACAGAACATGAAATGTAAAAGTTGTTTATGACTGTGATCAGACGTCAGCAGCTCGTTTTGTCCACAGACCCTGAAGGCAACGTGTCCGTTTATTCTTTATTATTTCTCAGTAATGTTCAACATTTGTGAATAATTCATCATCTAAATGGAAGAGTAAGGGTTCCTCTAAGGCCGTAAATCTAAAGCTAAAGAGGGCCAAACATCTGGGATGTTTATAAAAATAAACTCCAATAAGAAACATCTGCATGTTTCTAATAAAGAACATGAACGATGAACATCTTAAACGCTTTAAATTGGCTCAATTTAGTGAAATAATATCTCTGTTTTACCTCCTGGCACAGAAAGCTGTATGTGTTTGAATTATTATTTTAGTTTTTGCATTTTTAAAGGTTTAAAGATAAAAGGTAAAAACAATTGTTTAGGTTTGCATCATAATCCTTGGAACCCTGGAAATGGGAAGACAAAAATAAATATTCATATTTGTCCATTTCTGCCGGTTAACTTATCTCCATATTTAGAACACTAATGTTTTTAATGGGCGCTAAAGGCATGCACTGTTTTAGAGTTTAAAATGATTGGATTCATTTCACCTACTGTATAAATCACAACGATGTCAAATGTTAAACTGTATAGTGGTGTTGTTATTTTAATAAATAATAACTGGTTCTACTGATCTTCTGGAAGTGAAACTGGTTAAATTGACTTTATTTGAGGTTTATTATGAAGTTTGGAACAAAACTAGTTTGTCCTCCTGCGCTAAAGGAACGTCGTCAGTCTGGAGACGATCTAAATGCTGCGGCAAGATTCAACATTCAAATATAAATATATACAAATATAATACTTTTACTATGTATAAAGCCTCCGTGAGCCTCTAAAACAAGATGTTTGGAGGGAAGCAACATTCCAGAGCAACGAGATGCAGGAAGGAAAGTCACAAATATGTCTGAAGCCGACACGCACACGCACACGCACACACACACACACACACACACACACACACACACACACACACACACACACACAGAAGCATAAACATGCATCTGCAAAAACAGAATAAAAATAAAGGCAACGTTTACCTTACAAGTAAATCCATCTCTGGACACGTTATTGCGTAACGGCAACGAGTCTTTAAGAAGCGGACCAACAGATTATTTTGAGTTCAGCCAACAAGACTTTGTAAGTAAAACCGACTCCTTCATGTGTTGCAATCCAGAGGTTCTGAACATTGCATATTTTAGTTTAATGGTTTGATTGTTTTAAAAAGCCAGAATTAATAACATGTATTTATTGTCGAACAAACAAAATGTGACCACTCAGCAAAACGCTGCCCGACATCAACTGTGGTTAGCCACACACACACACACACACACACACACACACACACACACACACACACACACACACACACACACACACACACACACACACACACACACACACACAGTATCTTGTGGTTTCCAAACCCCAATCAGCTCGTCAGGTGCATCTAAACGAGCTGAAGGCTAATTGGTCTGAATTCAATGAGTCAGTGTTGTGGGTCAAAGGTCACGTGACCTTTACGTTTATACTGAATGAGATATTTCAGAAAGAAATAATGACGTCATAAGGAGTTGTTTTTATTTAATCAGACGTGGTGGAGAGGGAGAACTTTTACTTTTTAATAAATTAAATTAGCATTATATTAATTTGTAACTATTTTTAATTGTGGAGCAATTTTTCACTCTAATATTATTATTTATAGTAATTTATCAGAACATGATTCTGTGAGGAGGCGGTGGGGTTTAAAGTGTGAGCAGCAGATCAATCTTCATCATTTAGAAACAGCTCCGTTTTGAGATGTCTCCAAATCAAAATTAACAAAATTAGTGTTTATTTAGAGAGTTTATTTTGATGCAAAAACACCAAATTTATCAGGTTTACATTTATAAAAAAATAATCTTGCATCACCTACAATGTTTCCATCTGAGGTGCGTGTCGAGCATGAACTCCCCGAGCAGCTCATCATCATCATCATCATCATCATCATCATCACACCTGTTTCCTCCACGCGCAGTAAACACGTCACGCGCGTCTCTTTCATGATGAGAAACATCACGTTGGGTCGTTTTAGTAGTGTAGCCTCGCGCATGCGCCCTGATGGAGCAGAATCCTGGTGAGGACTCAGGTGTTAGGAGTTAGTTCTGCGCGTAAAAGGAGAAAGTGTCACCTTGTAAATGGCACCGCTTTGGGTCAGGCCTTTATAATAAAATATCAAGTCACACAAGACGCACTTGCACTTGTGTTCCTGTTTCAGCGCGTAAACATGACGGAGACGTGGTGGCTTCTGGAGTGTTTTGTGCCTCTTCTCTGCGCGCAGGCCGCGGCCCTTACCGGCCCGGTGTCTCTGAGGCTCACACCGCGTTACAGACCGGCCGAGAGAGAGAGAGAGAGAGAGAGAGAGAGAGAGAGAGAGAGAGAGAGGACTCTGTGTTCATGGAGACACAAATGCTAAAAACTCTCCGTGACCAAAACATAAACACACCTGGAGACGAACAGAAGGAGGTCTGAGATTCTGTGTTTACGGGTTTTAAAATGTTAAAAACGAGCTAAAGCGTGTAGTCTCCCCTCCCTCATGACGTTAACAACAACAACAACAACAACAACAACAACAACAACAACAGCCTCCCTGACGGACTCCATCTCCTCCTCTCCGGTGCTCGTGCCCGCCTCGAGCCGCGCGGCTCCGCGTCTCGAGGCCGAGATGTGATTTGTATATTTAAAGGAAATTAAATATTTCAATAATTAAGAAGGGAATTTTTCTGTATCCATAATATTCACGAGGATTATTAATGTTCACCATGAAATGTTTTGCCAACAGGTTATTTATTTTAAAACTAACCGAGCAGAATGTCGCTACTGTTATGAATGCAGAACAATATAATAATACAAGTTTATATGATACAAAAAAACATATAATTCACATTTAAATTGAGGCAAATTAATTAAATTGAATTAGTGATTTAAAAACTTGCCTAAAATATTAATTAACTGCTTATAACATTGTTGGTTGGTGCAAAAAAATAAATAAGTTAACGCAAGTTTGTTATGAAGATATTTAAGAGAACATTTATGAAACAAACTCAACATTGTCACTTTTATATTTAGAGTTATACAGTTAGTCAATATTCTACTTTTTCTTAAATAAAAAAACATTTTATAGTTAAAAGAATATATCATTTTGTTTGATTTTTCTACATGTCCCGCGGAGGTTTGAAGATCTCTAAACTAATAAATCATCTTTCATTTAAACTGATTTTGCACGAAAAGATCCTTAAATCCTTAAAGTCCTTAATTTGACCTTAAAACACATAAAATAATGTTAGAGGTTTAGAATATTTTAGGGCAAAGTAATTAAAAAGTTATTCACAATGTTTAGCAGATTTTATGATCCGAGCAGTCTGGAATGAGACTCTTCAGAGGACTTTAGTATTAGTATTATTATTATTATTATTAGTAATAATAATAATAATATGTGAGGCCTCCTGACAGCAGCTCGTATGTTTTTATGTCTCTAATAAGTTATGTGACTCACGCGGAGTCCAGACTCTATTCTGAAGTATTTCATAACTTTGTCATGATTACTTTTATATTCTGCGTCATATCTCCTGACAGCAGCTTCTCCGCAGCGCGCGCGGCCGTGGAGCCTCCCGCGCGGACCTTCCTCTCTAGCGGTGTGTCGGTCTATACGCGTGTGTGTGTGTGTGTGTGTGCGCGCACTGACCCGGGTCCGGGTCCAGGTCCAGGCAGTGGTCCGGCTCCTCTCCGTCCGCGGCCAGGCTCTCCATGGACAGCTGCAGCTCCTTCTCCTCCCAGCCGCGCAGCTTCCGCTTCTTGTTGGAGCCGATCAGCGCCTCCACGGAGAACGCGTGGGCTCTGGAGCTCAGCGCGGCGGCAGAGCGCCTCCTCTCACTCATGTCTTCAGGGCCGCAGCGGGAGGAGGAGAGGGACGCGGAGGGGACGCGGAGGAAGTCAAAAGTAACAAAGTCCTCTCCGTGCGTCCGACAAGGATCAAAAAGCGGTCAAAACGAAGCGAAACGGCGCGCGCGAGAGAGTTCGCGGCGCGGCGCGAGCTCACCGAAGTGTCCAAAGTAATCCCAACTGTGACTAGAAGCGCCGCGTGAGGCTGTGCACGGCCCGCTGGTCCATCCCGGCTGCGCGTGGGTTCGAGTCCTCTTCGTGATGCGGTCCGCTCTGCTGCTTCCTCTCGCGGCTCTCTTTTCTCTCTCTGGCCCGCGAACAGCTCGCTGATTGATACTCACTTCTGGGGGAGGGTTTCTTCTTCTTCTACTTCTTCTACTTCTTCTTCTTCTCCAGCGCGGAGGGGGCGGCCCTCTCACCCCCCTCTCTCTCTCTCTCTCTCTCTCTCTCTCTCCCTCTCTCCCTCTCTGTGAAGCAAGCAGCGGTCCAATGGGAAGCGAGGAGAGACAGCGAGACGCAGCGCTTCGTCCAATGGCCGCGGAGGGAGACGCGCGGACGAGGAGCCGTGACGCGGACTGACGGGCCGAGTCCGCAGTGCAGCCTTCAGAGGAACAGGCTCTATTTTCTCTCTTGGGGGGACAGAATCCTGACACACAATAATAAAGATTATTGAGTTATTATTGGAGCTCTGCGTGGAGCTTCACCATCAGGTCCGAGTCGGTCCGCGAGGCCGAGGGCCCCAAAGAGAACCCAAAGAGAACCCAAAGAGATCCCCAAAGAGAACCCAAAGAGAACCCAAAGAGATCCCCAAAGAGAACCCAAAGAGAACCCAAAGAGAACCCAAAGCTGCTCCGCCTCGGTGGATTGTGGGAGAAGTGTCCTCGCGCGCGGAGCCGCAGCAGGACAGGTGTTCTGATCCCAGACCAGACACGAAGAAGAGTTTATAAATAATAATGAAAATAATGTTGCACAATAAACTGGTTTACAGATTCTATAAATGTAGATTTACAACAATAAACACACGATGCAGTAATTTAATAAACAGTAATTTAATAAAGAGGTGAGTCAACTGTTTATTTATTTCACATGAGTTGCACAAAATAAAGTTTGCACGCAAACACATTTGATAAACAATAATGAAGCAGAATGACATTAGAATATCTCACATTGAACCCAATGGGGACAATTATTCGATTAATTAATAACCAATTCAACTATTTCATAATAAAAAAACATAAATTCCTGAATTTAATATTTCAGTTGGAGAAGTTGTTTATAATAGCAAGTAAATATATAGAACACAGCTATTTGGAAATATAATACGTATGGAAATAGAATAATGCTAATATTAAAATATAATACTGTTAATAAATACTAAATATTAGAATAGAATACTGCTAATAATCATGCAGTAAATATTAGATGTATTCATCTAAAAATCATAAATCACACATTTGTCTATATATAATTATTATATTCTACTAATACTGACATATGTAATAATAAATAATACACACTAATAATAAAACATGCAGGTCATTTTGTTGCAAAACTCTTCAAAGATTAAAACTTTATCCTCAATCCTTCTTTTTAAGAACGTCACGTGAGCTGTTCGGTCTGCAGAGAAACCAGCGAAGAAGAAATACATATTTTATCATCTTTAGATTCATGCTAATACCCCGGGTTGTGTTCGTGCGCGTGCGCGCGCAGGCCACCCCGCTGTGTGTGAGTATTAAATTCATAACTGTTGATCTGTTCGCAGCTTCTGCAACACGAAGCTTAATAAAAGGTCACGCGCTTTAAAACAACGCGCGCGCTTATTGCTCGAATACAGATTCAATAATAAAACAATATAAATATAATTAAGTGTAAAAAACGAAACACTTAACTGAGACAAATACATTCACACTGACGCACTTTACGTTAATATTAATGTTGCGTAACTTCTCCTCAGCTTCTATAAAATGACGTCATTCAGCGCAGAGATCGAATCAGTATTTTAAGTGTATTAGTTTATTATTCATGATGTAACATCAAATCAGATAATCAGGAATAAATAACGAGTTTGAACCTATTAATGTACTTTATTGTATTTACATAACAAGCCGAAGATACGTGTTGTCTGTTCTCTTACTTTATTTATTTATATTAGACGTTGGATGATTTTGCGCGTACACAAGTAAATATTCCACGTGCACGCGCGGCGGGGAGGCTGTCTGAGTCGTTAAACACGAGCAGTAAAAACTAAAACCAACTGTTTGGTTCGGATCCCAATTACAGAGCCGACGGCCTCTCAGTGAGGCGCGAGGGGATCTGACCTCCTTCAGACACATCCGGGACCTTTAGAGGAGGATCAATGGGATCAATGCGTTCATACTTTATGATTCATTTCACGGTCATGTTTGACCCTTTGACCTTCAGGCTCCTTCTTCTTCACATGTGTGTGAGACTCTTTGCACAACAACAACAACAACAACGCGTCCAGCTTGTTTCTTTGGGACCAGACTGGCACGAGCAAGGCGCGCGGACACGCGTCCCGTTAATATTCAATTAGTGAAAGAAAGCGCGTGACCCCGCGTGACCTAAAGCATAAAGCATAGAGCGACAGCACCGGGAAGAGCAAGGTGTGTGTGCGTGTGTGTGTGTGTGTGTGTGTGTGTGTGTGTGTGTGCGTGTGTGTGTGTGTGTGTGTGTGTGGGTGTGTGTGTGTGTGTGTGTGTGTGTGTGTGTGTGTGTGTGTGTGTGTGTGTGTGTGTTGGGCCCACGCACACATCCTCACTTTAACTTGACGCTGTTTTTTATTTACGCGTAAAATACAAGAATCTAGAGTCTGAATTTGTGCTTCAGAGGTCAGAGTTCAACCTCTGAGGCCGCGCGTGCACGACGAGAGGGCGCGCGACAGACTGAACGTGTGTTTAAGGGTGACGAAGCAGGAAATAAATAAATACATGTATTATGTGAGGACAACATTTATTACCCGTTTGAGTTTTCTTGGCGCATAAAAGGATTTTTTTTTTAATTCTTTTTTTATGGAGATTATAGTAATAATATAATAATGTAATAATAATTCAAAAATAATTTACCCTTATGAACGTTATATTTTAATGAGACTACGTGTAGGCTCTTCAGACCAGCCCTTTGGTACAAATAAATAATGAAAATGTAAAATAATGAAAATGAAAAATAACTTAATTCTGCGGATTTTTGGTCAGAGACAAATAGTTTTTATTTCATATTAATCTTCATATTGTTGCAGCATTAAGACGTGTTGCAACAATACACACAAAACACACAACACACTATGTGTTAAAAAGATTACTTCCGGATCCTTTACAAACTTTCTGTTTGTACATTAATGAAGTCCAATGACGTCATGAATCCTAAATGAAGTTATGAAAACTAACCATCTAAATATATTAAATACTAACACGATCTGAACTGTGTGTTTTATATTCTTTAAACTTTTCCCGTCAGCTCAAATTATAGAAACAAATACAGCTAGAATGAAACATTTGTAATAAAAACAAATAGTATAAATGTACAAATAAGAATATAATGTATTATATATATATATTTGTAATAAAAAAAATGCTCAGGAGAAGTACGTGGAAAAATAAAGATTGTATATAAAGTTGACTATTTTTCATGACTGCGATAAAACACACCGACATGTCATGTCATTAATTAAATAAAGTAATAACCGTGACAGTAATGTTATTATTAAATAAAGTATCAACCGTGACAGTAATGTTATTGTTAAATAAAGTAATAAACGTAATGTTATTATTAAATAAAGTAATAAACGTGAGAGTAATGTTGTTATTAAATAAAGTAATACACGTATTGTTATTATTAAATAAAGTAATAACCGTGACAGTAATGGTATTATTAAATAAAGCAATAAAGGTAATGTTATTAATTAAATAAAGTGCTCTACAGCATCACGTGATGTCTGAAGGTTAGAGCTCAACTTTTATAGTTTCCTTCAGCTCGCGACACATTTCTATGTATTCTGTTTCCATTCACCTCCATCTCTCTGAACTACGTTTATTACATTTATGACTTCTCTATTCAACTCTTTAGCTGCGCGCGTAAAGCGGTCCAGTGCCGTGTCGCGCGCACATTAAACCTCCTCATTACGCGCGTGGCGCTGCGGCCTCGCGCGAGTCCGTCATAATGCGGAAGCAGTGATTTACAGCCCGGAGCTGCGCGTGCGTGCCGTCTACATAGTTGTGTTCATACTGCGTCACTGCGCGTGCCAACAGGAATAAAAAAGGACCAGAGGAGCGAGGACACACCGGTCTGCTCAGGTAAATACCCGGATGGAAACATCTCAGCACGGGCCTTCTCCAGAGAGAGAGAGCGTATGCGTGTGTGTTGTGTGTGTGTGTGTGTGTGTGTGTGTGTGTGTGTGTGTGTGTGTGTGTGTGTTTGCGCGCGTGCGCGTGTGCGTGCGCGTGTCCCTGCAGGCTGAGTAAAGGTAATTACAGAAAGTGATGCAGAAGAATAAAAAGAAAAGAATGAATGAATAAATGATGAGAAGAGAAGGAGACACGCACACGCATACACACACACACACACACACACACACACACACACACACACACACACACACACACACTGCACATGCACACGAATGTATATGCATACATACACATTTATATATGCAGACACTCATATGTGTGTATACATATATATATATGTATACACACATGTGTATATATGTATATATATATATATATATATATATATATATATATATATATATATATATATATGTATATATGTATATATATACATATATATATATATATATATATATATATATGTATATCTATATATACATATATATACATATATATGTTGTATTCCTAACACAAGTGTTCAGGAAGTATTTAGACTTATTTGCTAAATACAGAATTGATGCATTCATGTGTTCATCACATTCATTTAGTTAAAGCTGATTTTTTTTTGGAGATTTTCTCCCTGAGGATCAATAAATAAACTGATATCTGAACCTGTATTAACACATCAGTATTTGTGGATTATGTGTTGTATTATTAACAGAAACATATGAAGGATTCTCATTCATTGGTTCAATATTTCATAAACTAAACAGTGAAAGAAGTAAAAACCACCAGAACCTTTAGTAGAGTCTTTATCTCTGAATAGATTTACATGCAGACGCCTCATGAAGAAGATGAAGATGATGATGAAGATGTGTCCTGAAGCGTCCCTGCAGCAGCTGAAGATCAGCAGACGATCACATATTTCATTCACTGAGGTATTACATATTAATACTATAGTTGTATTTCCACTGTGTTGTGCCAGTAAACAAAATATTGTTTTATTTTTTCAACTTACCTGTTTTTGTGTTGAAGGTCTGATTTCAAGGTCACGACCTGAGACGAGCTGGAGTGTAACATCATGTACTCAGGTCCTATGGAGATATTCTATCTTAGTGGTACTCACTACATGTATTTGGTGCTCAAAGACACTACCTCTGTAGTCCACAGAGGGCGCCAGAAACAACACTACATTAAAGCTCCTTGGTTGCTCTATGTTACAGTTTTAGATCTTTTACACAAAATAAACAAATAAATAAATAATGACTTATTTTAAATTAAACAACCCAGTAGTATACAAAGTAGATAACATAAGCTCAACCTCTACCAGCTGCAACAATAAAGTTATGAACACATGAACAGATCAATAACTATAATCCAATATAATATAATATTTATTATTCAGCATAATGATTCACTTTTGGTCCTTTAAGTTTATTTTGATGCAAATACTTTAGTCCTTATAGCTTTACAGGAGCTTTACTTGTAACAGAGTATTTATACTGTGTATTATTAACTCTTTATTTGTAACAGAGTATTTATGCTATGTTATTACTCCTCTACTCGTAACAGAGTATTTATACTGTGTGTTATTACTCCTCTACTCGTAACAGAGTATTTATACTGTGTGGTATTACTCCTCTACTTGTAACAGTATTTATACTACTCCTTTACTCGTAACAGAGTATTTATACTGAGTTATTAGTTTTAGACCCGTCATTCATTATGAATGAGTCTTCTCTCGTAGGTTCATTGCTCATCAGCACAACATCAAAGTGCCAGTAGCTTTTAACTGTGAGTTAGTGCTAATATTATATTCTGTTTATCTGGAGGAGTTTTTTGAGCTTTCTAAAGCAACTTGTGAGGAATTGTGTTTCCAGAAATCCTGTCAGAGGTCACACTCAGAGGAAAATATGGAAAAAAAATAATAAAACAAAATGCTTGAATTGGATCAGTTTCAGTTTTATTTGCATTTTTTCTGCTTTTAGCTCAGAGAACAAAAACAATGGAAAGAAGAATATGAGAAAGTAATCTTTACTTTTAGTATTTGAAGAAACTCACACAGACAGAAGTCAAAGGACGAGTAAATAAATAAAAAAGCGACAGCGTCTTTGGAACGAGAACAAAAGTTAATATTCTGTCATCGTTGAATACAGAACCGTCGTTTTGGATGAAGTCTGAAAGTCTGAAGTCGGCAGAACCCTCCACTCGGCAGAACCCTCTACTCGGCAGAACCCTCCACTCGGCAGAGCCCTCCACTCGGCAGAGCCCTCCACTCGGCAGAGCCCTCCACTCGGCAGAACCCTCCACTCGGCAGAACCCTCCACTCGGCAGAACCTTCCACTCGGCAGAGCCCTCCACTCAGCAGAACCCTCCACTCGGCAGAACCCTCCATTCAGCCCTCCACTCAGCAGAACCCGACCCTCTGCCGGACCTCCTGGAGAACCGGAGCCGCCAGCTCCTGAGCCCGGAGGGTCCCCCGAGCCAGAACCCCTTCCAGGTGGGCGCGGTCCGCCCTCAGCCTCTGGATCTCCTCCCGGATGGGTGTCAGCCTCTGGACCACGGTCTCGGTGACCAGCGTCTTGTAGGCCGCCGTGTCCATCCCCCGCGCCCGCGTCACCGCCTCCTCCACGCCGATGGAGGCCGCGGCGGCGTGGATGGTCACCAGGTTGGACACGCCGGGCCGCGCCTGCGGGTCGAAGGTCACCTCGGAGGTGAAGTCGGTGACGGCGCGGCGTACCTTCAGGGCGATGTCGTCGGGGGAGTCGGTGATGAAGATCGTCGCCATGGTCTGGGGGTCGGATTTGGACATCTTGACAGAGGGGTCGCGGAGGGACTTGACCTTCCGTGTTGAGCCTGAAGGGAGGAAATCAGATCCAGAAGATTATTAATATGATGAGAGAAAGAAAAGACAACGTGCCACCAACGCTTCCTACGAACGTCCAGCAACACAACACGCTTACGGCCCTTTCAAAATAAAAGTCTTCACAGTGAAATACTAAGTTAGGTTTAGAAAAAGGTCGTGAAATATTAATACTGCAGAATGCTTCAAGTCTTCTTCAATACAGCATGATGTTAATTTAGTAAATTATGGTCAATTAGAGTAAAACAGACCATAAAGCAGGAGATGCTTTAGGGGCGGGGCTACAAGGTGATTGACAGGTTACTACCAGAGACGTATACTGCGTCTCTACGTCTCTCCTCAGTCTAAATATGGTCACTTCCTGTTCACTGGATGCCAAAAAACAAGATGGCGACGGCCATTAAAAAACACCAACGTTCCCCTTTAAGATGAAGAACAGCGTGAGAGAAATGATGAAATGAGTCTTTGTGCAGGAAAGAATGTTTCATTACAGCCGTGTGTGTGTGTGTGTGTGTGTGTGTGTGTGTGTGTGTGTGTGTGTGTGTGTGAAACAGACGAATCTCGGTGTGAAGTGATGAGTAGACTGCAAGAGCTGGGATTTCCTTTCCTCTCTTATTCATCATCCACCTCCGTCCCTCGTTCCAGGTCCTGTTTAGACGTCTTTATTAACTCTAAAAAGTATTTTTTTCCAACGGAAGGTGGTGACTTGCAACTGGGCTTCGCCCAAAAAAGACGAGCGATAAAGATGAGCCCCCCCCACCACTGAAGTCATCTCGAGGACATCCCCCCTGTTACCCTTTTATTATACGGATGGAAGAGAGGATGATATTTCTTTAATCAAAGCTGCTCTGCACACATGACTGACTCCACTTTGCTGTTATGAATCTGATAATCAGTCTGAGCATGAAGCCATGAAGCCATGAAGCCATCACTTCAACATGAAACCAGAACAATGTGGAACCTCAGAGCTGCTCACGGGCAAGAAGCAGCGTTATGCTGGAGAAATATAGATATTCCTTTAATGCAAATATGGTACTTTCACGGTTAAATGCAGGAGAAGTAAGAGCGTCAGGGCGCTTCATCTCACAGCGGATAAAGGGTTCAATCAAAAAGAATATAAATAAATGAATAAATCACAGAGCCAGCAGCCGACTCGCTGCTAAAGAAACACAACGATTCATCTCCAACTAAACAGAATCCAAACAAAGAAATATATATTCAGTAAATAGGCTAATCGGAAAATATTTCTCACATTTTTTATATTTGCTGAACGGCTGAATGTGCGACTGCTCCTTTAATATACAAAAATCAAAAATAAATCTGGCCAAAATCTGAGTTTCAGTCAAAAAAAGAAAAACCAAAAAGAGCAAAGAACAAAATTAATCATTTCACATAGAAGTTCTTGAATTTGTCCCCAGAGATACGAGTTCCTCATGTTTAATTTCCTTCTTCATTCCAAAGCAGAGCTCTCACACTCGTGTTTTAGTTCAGTTTCTATTAAAACCTGTTGAAATATTCAGGCTTCACCAGAAGATTTAGGTCACGTGTTATTGGATCAGTTACAGAAGAAAACTATAAAAGAAAAGAAAAAAAGTGATTTCATTCAGAAATACACAACGCTCTCCGTTAATGTTCATAACTCTCAGATTAAAATGCAACAAGCTGTGTGTGTGTGTGTGTGTGTGTGTGTGTGTGTGTGTGTGTGTGTGTCCTTACTGAGCAGGGCGACGGGTTCAGGGAACAGGTCTCCGTAGCAGTTGTTGAAGATGCGAGCCAGATCCTGAGCCAGCTCCAAATGCTGGACCTGATCCTCTCCGACGGGGACGTGAGTGGACCTGAGAGACCAGAAGGAGCAACATGAGGACCTGAGAGACCAGAAGGAGCAACATGAGGACCTGAGAGACCAGAAGGAGCAACATGAGGACCTGAGAGACCAGAAGGAGCAACATGAGGACCTGAGAGACCAGAAGGAGCAACATGAGGACCTGAGAGACCAGAAGGAGCAATATGGGGACCTGAGAGACCAGAAGGAGCAACGTGGGGACCTGAGAGACTAGAAGGAGCAACATGGGGATCTGAGAGACCAGAAGGAGCAACGTGGGGACCTGAGAGACCAGAAGGAGCAACATGGGGACCTGAGAGACCAGAAGGAGCAACATGAGGACCTGAGAGACCAGAAGGAGCAACATGAGGACCTGAGAGACCAGAAGGAGCAACATGAGGACCTGAGAGACTAGAAGGAGCAACGTGGGGACCTGAGAGACCAGAAGGAGCAACGTGGGGACCTGAGAGACCAGAAGGAGCAACGTGGGGACCTGAGAGACCAGAAGGAGCAACGTGGGGACCTGAGAGACCAGAAGGAGCAACATGGGGACCTGAGAGACTAGAAGGAGCAACGTGGGGACCTAAGAGACTAGAAGGAGCAACGTGGGGACCTGAGAGACCAGAAGGAGCAACGTGGGGACCTGAGAGACCAGAAGGAGCAACATGGGAACCTGAGAGACCAGAAGGAGCAACGTGGGGACCTGAGAGACCAGAAGGAGCAACGTGGGGACCTGAGAGACCAGAAGGAGCAACGTGGGGACCTGAGAGACTAGAAGGAGCAACGTGGGGACCTGAGAGACCAGATGAGCAACGTGGGGACCTGAGAGACCAGAAGGAGCACCATGGGGACCTGAGAGACCAGAAGGAGCAACATGGGGACCTGAGAGACCAGATGAGCAACGTGGGGACCTGAGAGACTAGAAGGAGCACCATGGGGACCTGAGAGACCAGAAGGAGCAACATGGGGACCTGAGAGACTAGAAGGAGCAACATGGGGACCTGAGAGACCAGAAGGAGCAACGTGGGGACCTGAGAGACTAGAAGGAGCAACGTGGGGACCTGAGAGACCAGAAGGAGCAACATGGGGACCTGAGAGACTAGAAGGAGCAACGTGGGGACCTGAGAGACTAGAAGGAGCAACATGGGGACCTGAGAGACCAGAAGGAGCAACGTGGGGACCTGAGAGACCAGAAGGAGCAACGTGGGGACCTGAGAGACCAGAAGGAGCAACATGGGGACCTGAGAGACTAGAAGGAGCAACGTGGGGACCTAAGAGACTAGAAGGAGCAACGTGGGGACCTGAGAGACCAGAAGGAGCAACGTGGGGACCTGAGAGACCAGAAGGAGCAACATGGGAACCTGAGAGACCAGAAGGAGCAACGTGGGGACCTGAGAGACCAGAAGGAGCAACGTGGGGACCTGAGAGACCAGAAGGAGCAACGTGGGGACCTGAGAGACTAGAAGGAGCAACGTGGGGACCTGAGAGACCAGATGAGCAACGTGGGGACCTGAGAGACCAGAAGGAGCACCATGGGGACCTGAGAGACCAGAAGGAGCAACATGGGGACCTGAGAGACCAGATGAGCAACGTGGGGACCTGAGAGACTAGAAGGAGCACCATGGGGACCTGAGAGACCAGAAGGAGCAACATGGGGACCTGAGAGACTAGAAGGAGCAACATGGGGACCTGAGAGACCAGAAGGAGCAACGTGGGGACCTGAGAGACTAGAAGGAGCAACATGGGGACCTGAGAGACCAGAAGGAGCAACGTGGGGACCTGAGAGACCAGAAGGAGCAACATGGGGACCTGAGAGACCACATCTCTAATAAATCCCAGAATGTTCATGTTGTGGAGGAGATGGTTTTGGGTTTATTTTCTCCTTCAGTAGATATGAGAAGGAAGCAGAAACCATGTCCCCACTTCTCTGGATAAACCAGAACACACTGTTGACACTGGAGGAAATAGACCCCATGTGTCTGTGGAGGTAAACAACCAAAACCATCAACTATAAACATGCTTTATCGGTTAAATAATATGAAATATAAAAGAGACATTCAATGTTGCTGCATGAAGACAGATGATTCTCAATGTTGCATGAAGAGATGCAATAGAAACATGTTACACACACACATGTTACACACACACATATATCTCACTTGTAGAGGAGAATGTCGGCAGCCTGGAGGACCGGATACGTGTAGAGACCAACGCTGCCTTCATTCTTTAGTTTGCTCTTCATCTGAGGGGAACAGAGGAAGAGGAAGACAAGTTGAAATAAAAACTAAAAACAAGCAAAGATAAATAAATACAAAATTACTTTCTTCTCCCCCAGAAAGAGACCTCGTCCGTTTTAAGACTTTTTAATGATTGGTTCTCAGTTTCTACGTAGAAACAGGGTATAAAGGGTATTAAGGGTATTAAAGGTATTAAACGGTAATAAAGGGTATAAAAGGGTATAATGGTATAAAGGGTAATAAAGGGTATAAAGGGTATTAAAATGTAATAAAGGGTATAAAGGGTATACAAGGGTAATAAAGGGTATAACAGGTATTAAAAGGTAATAAAGGGTATAAAGGGTAATAAAGGGTATACAAGGGTGTAACAGGTAATACAGGGTATTAAAAGGGTATAAAAGGGTAATAAAGGGTATTAAAAGGGTATACAAGGGTGCAACAGGTAGAAAAAGGTAATACAGGGTATTAAACGGTAATAAAGGGTATTAAAAGGTAATAAAGGGTATAAAGCGAATACAAGGGTATACAAGTTTGTAACAGGTAATAAAAGGTAATAAAGGGTATTAAAAGGTAAAAAAGGGTATAAAGGGGTATAAAATGGTAATAAAGGGTATAAAAGGGAATACAATGGTAATAAAGGGTATAAAGGGTATACAACGGTAAAAAAGGGAATAACAGGTATTAAAAGGTAATAAAGGGTATTAAAAGGTAATAAAGGGTACAAAGGGTATAAAGGTATACAAGGGTAAAAAAGGGTGTAACAGGTAATAAAGGGTATTAAAAGGTAATAAATGGTATAAAAGGGTATAAAATGGTAATAAAGGTATTAAAAGGTAATAAAGGGTATTAAAAGGTAATAAAGGGTATTAAAAGGTAATAAAGGGTATAAAAGGGAATAAAATGGTAATAAAGGGTATAAAGGGAATACAACGGTAAAAAAGGGTATAACAGGTATTAAAAGGTAATAAAGGGTATTAATAGGTAATAAAGGGTACAAAGGATATATATATATATATATATATATATATATATATATATATATACATAAATGTAATGTATTAAATGGTATTAAAGAGTAATAAAGCTGCATGTGTCTGGATGAAAATAAGTGGAATCATGTTGGATTAAGAGGGTCGAGGAAATGGAAAAGATCCTAATTAGCGACCATTAAACTGAAGTTAAAAGCAGACTTTACGTTGGACAATTAAAAAATATGATTTGATATTTTATCTCCTTGATGTTTGAATAGAAGAATCCATCCTGTCACAAGCGAGCAGCAGGAAATATAAGACAAGTTGTACTCAGTGATACGGAAATACTGCCTCTGCTCACTGATGATTAAACGTGATGATTAAACGTGATTATTAAACACAATCACGCTCATGACTCACCTTCCACTGCGGCAGGTGTCGGAGGCGAGGCATGCTGGTCAGACAGCCGAGGATCCAGGAGAGCTCAGCGTGCTGCGACACCTGCAGCCAGGGAGAGGACATATAAATACATATACATATATATATATATATATATATATCAGATGATGTGCTATGAATAAGCTTCAGAGGATGTAAAGGTAATAACATGGTTATCAAACATTATCTAAGTTATTATGAGTGTTTGAGGTAAAGGTGCAGACGGCAGCTTTGTGGCTCCTTTATGTTTATGTTCACATGTTTTATGTTATTTAACTTTCTATAAAGCTGCTAACTTAAATAACAAGATTCAGTTATAGAACATGTCAGAGCTTTTAATCAGGGAAACGATGAAGAGGAGAGGGAGAAGAAGAAGAAGAAGAAGAAGAAGAAGAAGTAGAAGAAGAAGGAGGAGGAGGAGGCTGAGAAGGAGAAGAGAAAAGAGGAGATGAAGGAGAGAAAGACGAGAAAGGAGGAGGAGGAGAGGAAAAATAAAAAGGAGAGGAAGGAGGAGGGAGAAGAACATGGTTGAGGAGAGGAAAAAGAAAGAGGAGGAGATGAAGGAGGGGAGGAAGAAAAGAAAAAAGGAGGAGAGGAAGGAGGAGGAAATGAGGAAGGAGAGGAAGAGGGAGAAGAACACGGATGAGAGGAAAATAAGCAGGAAGAGGGGAATACGGGGAAGAGGAAAGAGGAAGAAGGAGAGGAACTGAGGGAAAAGAAAGAGGAGAGGAAGAAGAGAACGGAGGAGGAGGAGAGGAAAAAGAAAGAGAGGAAGGAGGAGGAGATGAAGAAGGAGAGGAAGAGGGAGAAAAACATGGATGAGGAGAGGAAAAAGAAAGAGGAGGAGATGAAGAGGTAGAAGGAGAAGAAAAGAGGAGGAGATGAAGAGGTAGAAGGAGAAGAAAAGAGAGGAGGAGATGAAGAGGTAGAAGGAGAAGAAAAGAGAGGAGGAGATGAGGAGGAAGAAGAGAAAGAAGGAGGAGAGGAAGAGGGAGAAGAACACAGATGAGAAGAGGAAAAATTAGCAGGAAGAGAGTAAGGAGAGGAACACTGAGGAGGGGAAGGAAGGGAAGAAAAGAGAAGGAGAAGACAGCATCACAGACCAACGTTAACCAAACAGAGGTCAGAGGTCAGAGACAGGAGGACTCCATAGCGCCTCCATGTGGCGGAGGAGAGCGCTGCTTCTCTCGTCAGTCACAATAAACCATAATAAAAGATATTGATCTGAATCTCCTGATATTAACAGAGCCGACTCGGAATAAACATTGTCTACTTTGTTCTTCTCTCATTTCTCACTTCTCAAAGGAAGAAGTCTCTCTGTCACCAAAATAAATTTTCTGAAACTGAACTAAGTATTTCACAACCTTTTCCTAAACACGTTTTTCACGATCTTTTTTAAACCTAACTACGTATTTTACGATCTTTTCCTAAACCTAACTAAGTCTTTCACGATCTTTTCGAAACTTAAATAAGTTTTTCACGATCTTTTCTAAACCTAAATATGTTTTTCACGATCTTTTTTTAAACCTAACTACGTATTTTACGATATTTTTTAAACCGAACTAAGTATTTCACGATCTTTTCTAAACCTTATTACGTTTTTCACGATCTTTTCTAAACCTTATTACGTTTTTCACGATCTTTTTTAAACCTTATTACGTTTTTCACGATCTTTTTTAAACCTAACTACGTATTTTACGATCTTTTCCTAAACCTAAGTATTTCACGATCTTTTATAAACCTAACTACGTATTTTACAATATTTTTTAAACCTAACTACGTATTTTACAATCTTTTCCTAAACCTAACTAAGTATTTTACGATCTTTTATAAACATAACTAAATAGTTTTGCTGCATAAACATAACATAGTTGTTTTCCTGTGAAGATGGAAGTAAATTTAGAAAGATTGTACGTAATTAATTGAGACGAGGAATATATTTTTCATGAGATATCATACGAACCGCTGCACGAGGATTCGTTGGTTTTTCATACCAGATTTTTTTTTTTTCAATGAAGTGGAGTATTTTCTTTGGGCGGCCGTTGTATTTTTACATGTGGAGCCGGAGCGTTCAACAGGAGGGCCGCTGCCAAGTTATGTGGCATGAAGCTAAACGGGAATAAAAATAGGACTGTGTATGTGTGTGTGTGTGTGTGTGTGTGTGTATGTGTGTGTGCAGAGAAACACAGATGGACTGAACTCTTTCTCACACACACTTCAACTTCTAAACCTTTGAGTAAGAAAACACACGGCGTCAAAAGAGAATCAAGCAGCTGTTCTGACTTCTCCTTCTCGCCTCCTTCTCGCCTCCTTCGTGTGTGTGTGTGTGTGTGTGTGTGTGTGTGTGTGTGTGTGTGTGTGTGTGTGTGTGTGTGTGTGTGTGTGTGTGTGTACAGAGCGTACAGCGGCGATAAGAATCAGGAGCCATAAAATCAGCGCTTTGGGTGAAGCTAACAGGTAAACAGCCGGAGACGACCGGCTGAACGTCTGCACCCGCTTTGCAAGAAAGATGCTGATATTCACTTTGGATGCATTCATATATTGCAGTCAGGGAATTTATATTTAGATTAAAGAGCCTGCCTAATAATATTTTTAAATAAAAAATGAGTAGTTGATTATATAACATTTACATTGTGCAATGTATGAAACTACATTCACCGGCTCACCGGTGTTTACATTCATGTCTGTTCAACATATCCTCGCTTCATTGTTTTTATCCTGATCAAAATGTGTGTGAAATTCTCATGAATAGCATATAGATGTCCAAAAGCGTTGACCTTTTGACCCCTAATCTTTGAGGTGCAGGTGGACGTTTGTGCAAAGAAGATCCCTCCAGACTCTATGGAGCTAAATCCAGGTCATATGTTTTGTTCATTTGGAAGTTTTGTTGTTGAACTCTGAAAAATTCAACAATGTATTACTACATTATTATTAATACATTGTTGAGTTCAACAACAAAACTTGATTTTTCAGCCTGTCCGTCAGTCGTAAAAAAAAAGGCAAGATGGCGACCATGCAATCGCCGAACTCATACCATCAGTCCATAAACCAACTGGTGACGTCACCATGACTTGTTATATACAGTCTATGACTCATAGGCATAAAAAGAACATGTAGATGTTAATATTAGACGAATAACCGTCTTGACATTTCCATTAAGAAACATGCAGGGAAAGAAAATCCTGTTGTGGACACACCGGTCCAGCTGAGAAAATTTGAAATCCAGCTTGTAATGAAACACAGCAGACATCCATCCATCCCTCCATCCATCCCTCCATCCATCCCTCCATCCATCCATCCCTCCATCCATCCCTCCATCCATCCCTCCATCCCTCCATCCCTCACCTGAGACTGCTGGAAGAGTATCGCCCTCTCCGGGTCGATGCCGCAGGCCAGCAGGCTGGCCGCCATGTCCAGGATGTTGCTCCTGAGCTGCACCGGGTCCTGAGGCTGCGTGATGGAGTGCAGGTCCACGATGCTGTAGAGCACCGAGGGATACTGGTCCTGCAGGCCCACCCAGTTCTCCAGGGCGCCCAGGTAGTTGCCCAGGTGGGGCACCCCGGTCGGCTGGATCCCAGAGAACACGCGTCCACCTGCCGGAGGATCCTGGAGAAGAAGGGGAACATGCTCAGGGTGGATTTATTCACATTTTAATAGTGCATTCAAGTTTCCAAGACATCAGAATCAATGCAGTAATGATTTAAAATCCTACACTACGACCAGAGGAAAAGAAAAGAGAAGAGAAACTCGTGTTTGGGGAGAAGGTGCAAAGGTGAGAAAGCCTGCAGAGACCGAAGTGTCCGTGTTAAACTATTGGCAGGTTTGGAGCCAGCAGCCGTCACGCTTGTGCTACCGAGATGCTAACTCCGTGGATAGCACCTCCGTTCTCCCCCAAACACGTCCAGCACAAAGAATGCATCGCCTCGCCGGCCAACGATAACAATTAAAACATCCGTCCGGCCAACTTCAAGGCCTCCGGGGGAGGACAGTGGAAGAGGAGGGGGAGGCAGGACCATAGAAATACCGTCCGATCACCAACACGTTGACCGTGTTTAACTGGAGCCAGAATAGCAGCGCTCGCCCTCACGCCGCTGGGCAAACATTGTGTTTCTCTTTCTGCAGAGCCTGGTCGGACCCGACCGCCGCCTCGTTGCTTCTGGCCTCGGGCCCGCACCCGCTGAACTTTGGCTTTTTAAAGGAAAGAAATCGGCCCATGCTGGAAGAGGAGTCGCCTCAACCACCGCTTGTGGCACCGAGCGCCACATGATGCAATTAGAGGGCCGGCACCCTCAGGGCTTCTCCCCCGACAGCCGGGTTACACAGTAGATTTGGGATTTTTCGATGGACCAGAAACACACAGAGACGCTCTGTGTTTTTGTTGGGCAGCTAGAAAGACAACGTGTTTGGTGACGCACATGCGCCTGCCCACCGTGGAGGCCCTGGTTCAGTTCCCGGCAGAGATGCGGCGCTGTGGGTTGGCCCCCGTTGCTCCAACTCACAGGTGACGAGGTGGTGACTGATGTCCTTGTTGGTGTGTGGGGGGCATTCTCTCTACTGGCCACCAGGGGGCGACTCCTCTAGTTGTATAGAAGTATATGCTTCATGTGTGTTAAAGCTGCATTCTCTCTAGTGTCCACCACGGGGCGACTCCTCTGGTTGTATAGAAGTCTATGCTTCATGTGTTAGAGCTACATTCTCTCTTCTGACCACCACGGAGCGACTCCTCTGGTTGTATAGAAGTCTATGCTTCATGTGTTAAAGCTGCATTCTCTCTCCTGACCACCAGGGGGTGACTCCTCTGGTTGTATAGAAGTATATGCTTCATGTATTAAAGCTGCATTCTCTCTCCTGACCACCAGGGGGCGACTCCTCTGGTTGTATAGAAGTATATGCTTCATGTATTAAAGCTGCATTCTCTCTCCTGACCACCAGGGGGCGACTCCTCTGGTTGTATAGAAGTATATGCTTCATGTATTAAAGCTGCATTCTCTCTCCTGGCCACCAGGGGGCGACTCCTCTGGTTGTATAGAAGTATATGCTTCATGTATTAAAGCTGCATTCTCTCTCCTGACCACCAGGGGGCGACTCCTCTGGTTGCATAGAAGTATATGCTTCATGTATTAAAGCTGCATTCTCTCTCCTGACCACCAGGGGGCGACTCCTCTGGTTGTATAGAAGTATATGCTTCATGTATTAAAGCTGCATTCTCTCTCCTGGTCACCAGGGGGTGACTCCTCTGATTGTATAGAAGTCTATATAAATGACTCTACTTCTCTTGATGTATTCCCTCAGTAAACATTGTAAACATGAGTTTATGTCTCAATCTCTAGTTTCAAGTCTTCTTCAATACAGCATGATGTTCATTTAGTAAATTATGGTCATTTAGTGTCAAACAGACCATAAAGGGGATGCTTTAGGGCGGGGCTACAAGGTGATTGACAGGTCGACACCAGAGACATTTATGACGTCTATGTCACTCATCTTCAGTACATATATGGTAACTTCTGATTATTGGTTGCAAAAAAAATAACATGGCTTCATAACATCGGTCCACAAACCAGTGACAAACCAGCGAATGTCCGCCACAGTTGTTGAGACTACGTGGAGGTTGATTGTGTAACAATCGTTTAATTGACGCGAGACGTGTTGACGGGTCGTAAACAGCAACAGCTGGACGGACGAGCGTTATCGCCTCAGACCTGTCTGGCGATCGCTCAAGTTTATCTCAACCGATCATTAAAACCCAAAGGCCTTTTTCGGAGGATATCCTCTTCGGACGCTGCGGAGAAATCGTCTATCTTGACAGCGAGCCCGAGCGACGCCACATTCAATCCGGCTGAGGGACGCCGAGATCAGATAGCAGCTGCTCTCTCACCAGCGGGGGCCCCACAGCTCGAATAACAACTGTTCTGAGGCCAGCGTATCGGCCCACAAAGTCTCCATCTACTGGCCTGAGGGAGCGGGTCGCTGCCCGGCGAAGGAGAGAGAGCGAGAGAGAGAGAGGGGCAGGAAGGAACTGGGTGCTTATGTCATTACCGACGGGGTAATTGCACTGGTGTGCCATTGATGCTGAGAGCCTCTTAAGAGGTGTCAGGATTGATTTGGGTGTGGACGGCCCCCCCCTCCCCTCCTCCGAGTCTGGCTCATGTGTGTTCTCACCTCGAGCTGACACACCAAACGCATGTTCCCCCCTCCGCGGCGCCCCCCGGGGGAAGCCATTAGCCATGCAGACATGGTAATGGTGTCATTTGAGCCAATCGAGTGTCAAATGAGAGTCAACGCCGCGGCTAAGCAGCCACCGGGCAATCGCGCCACCGCGCGCGCACAACGCCGCCGCCGCCTCCACCGCCTCCAGGCCGCCGCCTCTCCACGCTACATGTTTAAAAGAGACTGCATGGGTGCTGGAAGAGAGCGCAGTAAATCCAGCACAGCGACGATGACAGAGGAGACAGCGAATGGTGGGAAGCGATTAAACGTTGGTCAAGAACACGGCGCTCATAAATATATTATCATCCGGCATTCTTTGGCCACAGGCCGCCATTTTAAAAACCCGTGCAAGAGAAATAATTAAAACATTCAAAATACGTGTTCCTCTTCCTGTGTTAAAAGGTGTAGCTTCTAGATTCAAAACAACTTGATAGAGACCTGAAACATCAAAACAGTACATTTAAGCTGCAAGCAGCGATGTACGGGCCCAAAGCTGTTTGTCACATAACACTGACTTCCTGTCGCCAGTAGGTGGCGCTTTGACTCTGAGTGAAAATTGGCTTGTTGACACACTCAGGTCGTGAATTTGATTAAGCATGGCAAGTTTGGGACAGATTTGAGCAAATCCAGAGGAGTTACATGAGCTTGTTTAATGGAAATTCATTCATTCAAAATGGCCGCCACGACTATGCAGTAAAAAAAAACATAAAACTTTTGATAACTTTTAATCACTAAGGTAATTAAAGTAGTGGTAGAGTCAGTACTAGTAGAGTAAGTAGTAGTAGAATAGTAGGAGTTGACACAGTAGTATTAGAGTCAGTAGTAGTAGAGTAAGTAGTAGTTGACGCAGTAGTAGTATAGTCAGTTGTAGAAGTTAGTTGTAGTAGAAGTTAGTAGTAGTAGAAGTTAGTAGTAGATTCAGTAGTAGTAATGGTAGTAGAGTCAGTAGTATTAGTAGTTGTAGTAGTAGAAGTTAGTAGTAGTAGTAGATTCAGTAGTAGTAATGGTAGTAGAGTCAGTAGTAGTAGAGTCAGTAGTAGTAGTAGTTGACGCAGTAGTAGTATAGTCAGTAGTAGTAGAAGTTAGTAGTAGTAGAAGTTAGTAGTAGTAGTAGATTCAGTAGTAGTAATGGTAGTAGAGTCAGTAATAGTAGAGTAGTAGTAGTTGACGCAGTAGTAGTATAGTCAGTAGTAGTAGAAGTTAGTAGTAGTAATGGTAGTAGAGTCAGTAGTAGTAGAGTCAGTTGTAGTAGTAGTAGTAGGCTATGGGTAGTAGAAAACTTACAATATTCATGATGAAGTATCATCAATGTGTTGTGGTTTTACTTTGCGACTGATCTGGTCAACTGGCTAGGAGTAATACATCAAAATATAAAACATGTAATTTCCTTTTGCCAGTAGGTGGCGCTATGACAACGTATCAGCAAAAGTGTCTGAATAGAATGAAAACCACAGGGTAAGTTAAAGGATGCGATGTGAACATATGCTACGTATTTGGTGATGATAGGCCAAGTGATTTGGATATTATGTGGATTGATGTACTAAGCCACGCCCCTTAGAGGTTCATTGGTCCATATCTTCTAAACACAATGAGATAAACAAGATTTTGAAAATGTTTGATGACATAGATCCAATAATGACCCACAGCCAATTTGGCATCAATCAGCCAGAGCGTGGCAGAAGAGTTCAAAATAATGTTTTTCACAAAATTCAAAGAAAAATGTAAGTAGGCGGAGCTTAATGCTCTGATTGACTTTTTTGTAGAGCAGACGTAACTGGACAATTTCAAGTCCAGCGGCCATAGGGAGCGATGAGTGTGGGCTTTTTGACTGAAAAACAACTATAGGTGGCGCTATAGAGCCATTTATTTATACCCAGCTTTATCTGAGATCAATGCAAACTAAATATTATCTCTTTTTATTGGACGAAATCACCGTTAAACGGAGTCAAGTGCTGGTTGTTCTCTTCCTCATATGTCCGACTCTTGACAGGCTGTTGCATTACATCATCGACATGGTGACGAAAGCTTCATCCACGTCTGCCATATGCTGAACGCATTACACACCACGTGTGTGTGTGTGTGTGTGTGTGTGTGTGTGACATTAACGCCAACAAGCTAGAAGGTTATATACACGACACACACACACACAAAAAGGCCATGTTTTCACACTCACGGCACCTTTACAGGAATACATGTTCATTTGTCTGGGTGTGTGTGTGTGTGTATGTGTGTGTGGTCACCTCCTGTGGGACGGAGGTTGTGTGCAAACATGTTGCTACATCAACATGAGTTAAGCTAAGTTAAGGTGTCCGTCCACTACGAATGTGACGGCTCACGCTAAAGACTGACGCTGGTGGAAAATTATAAATGGAAAACATTCACTTTGTTTAAAGAACAAACAACGGTCGTCGTCTTCTTCTTCTTCTTCTTCTTCTTCTTCTTCTTCTTCTTCTTCTTCTTCTTCTTCTTCTTCTTCTTCTTCTTCTTCTTCTTCTTCTTCTTCTTCTTCTTCTTCTTCTTCTTCTTCTTCTTCTTCTTCTTCTTCTTCTTCTTCTTCTTCTTCTTCTTCTTCTTCTTCTTCTTCTTCTTCTTCTTCTTCTTCTTCTTCTTCTTCTTCTTCTTCTTCTTCTTCTTCTTCTTCTTCTTCTTCTTCTTCTTCTTCAGTTTCAGAGGAAATCTGCTTCCAGGATTCCAATGAAACAACATTTCCTCTTCGTTGTGGGAACTGAACGACAAACGTTGGATTCATCGCGTCAGAGACAAGAATGTCAAACAAAAACGCTCCGAGACCAGACCATGAAACACTTTTTATAATTAACAATATACATATACACTAAATATATATATATATACACACACACATATATATAATAATAATTTGTCTCGCGCTGTTGACTACTTCCTTTAATTCCTTCTTTCAGTAATTGATTGAGCCTGATCCTTCATTTGAGGCGTTGGCAACACGTTCTCTGAGGGGACGGTGTTACAAACAGACCAATTTACTAAAAGACCACAGTGTTATATTTCATATTTCAGAATAAAATAAGTTTTAAATGTTGGAGGGAAACTGCGTCACTGGAAAGTTGATTTGACAACAAAGAGCAGGAACTTGAGATTCACCGTTGATGTGACCGAGCAGTGATTGTTATATAAAACTGTAAATCATAGCTTGTTTTATGAATATATACAAGTGAAATATATGGTTTGGTACATGAGAAAATTAAAATGTTGAGCTATGATTTGGGTTAGAGAATGTTCACATATTGAGTTATGATTTGGGTTAGAGAATGTTCACATATTGAGCTATGATTTGGGTTAGAGAATGTTCACATATTGAGCTATGATTTGGGTTAGAGAATGTTCACATATTGAGCTATGATTTGGGTTAGAGAATGTTCACATATTGAGCTATGATTTGGGTTAGAGAATGTTCACATATTGAGCTATGATTTGGGTTAGAGAATGTTCACATATTGAGCTCTGATTTGGGTTAGAGAATGTTCACATATTGAGCTCTGATTTGGGTTAGAGAATGTTCACATATTGAGCTATGATTTGGGTTAGAGAATGTTCACATATTGAGCTATGATTTGGGTTAGAGAATGTTCACATATTGAGCTATGATTTGGGTTAGAGAATGTTCACATATTGAGCTATGATTTGGGTTAGAGTTGGACCTTACAGCTGCATCATTTCAAAGAAATAATCATCCTGAAAGAGATTTTGTTTTATTCCTGAAACCTTTTCTTTTTTTTCTGTGTGTCATCTTCATTTACTCTTAACCAGTAACATATAGACTGATATTTACACTTCTGAACAACATCTCACATGTGCATCTTTTATTATAACACCAACATTATTCAAACAGCTCTAGTGGTTGCAGAGATAAACCCTTTTTAGTTTGGTTAAGACATTTTCAAGGAAAGGGCCTAAAAATAGGTTGGTTTCTAAAAGGTTATCACGGCCATGTTGTTTTCTTCCTTGTTTTCGTTGAGCTTGGACTTCTCTCCTCAGATCTCTCCCGGGCCGATTTTCAGGCCTCATACATCACACCAGAACCCGGGCGTCCCGCAGTGGGCCACTGACATCTCTCTCACTACCGACCGCCATTTTACCAGCGCCAATTTCAACACATCTCGAAAAAACAACCTCTGCCCGCGCGCCCACGCTGTGAGCGACACCATCGGCTCTTTGTGGGCCGGTCCGGAGCTGCAGACCTGGACCAGAGGCCGAGATGCGTCAAACAGACGGCGGGGTTATTTTCTCCCCCCTGCCGGGCGCCCCGACACACAGGGTTCAGTGTTCCTCCTCCGTCCCGGGCCGTACCCCATTAACACCGGCACCATGCTGGAGCGCACCTGGACGCACCTCCGCTTCTTCATCTCGCTCTTCCTCCTCACTTTGGGACCTGTTAACGCCGGCGACCAGCAGCGCTGCACTTCAGTGAGGTATCGAAAAGGAAATGGGGTTTAGTGTATTACCCCCCCGCCTTTATCCTTAAACGCATGTGTGTGTGTTTAGCCAAAGTGGGTGCACGCCACAGCTTGAAACAAAGTGATTCCACCACAGAGAAAACAAAAAGGCACACGGCAACAAAATGAAGCCAGAGAAAGGAAGGAGGAGGCAATGTGGTAAAAAAAAATATATATATATATATAAATAAGAATAAAAGTGTGACTATAGCCCAGTCAGGACTCTTTTTCCTCCTCCGTGTGCTGCAAGGGGAGCAGAGGCGAAAGGCCCCCGAAAGGAGCGTTTGATTAAATCTGCGGTTGACGTGTGGGACAGGTGAGATTGATGAGGTTCCTCTGAGCTTCACACTGTGCGGAGAGCGGGGGTACGGGAACAGAACGCTGCAGTGTGGCGGGCCAGGGCTCGGGGCCCGCTCGCGCCGTGGGGTCCCTCCGGCTGATTAATGGACTGGAGGCCCTTCAAAAAACAGCACTCCCCCGCAGACGGTGCTCCAAAAATAACCAGGCAGCGCCGGCCTGCAGCTCCTAACGGGCTGCAGACTTCCATGCGGCGGGGGGGTTCAAGACAGGAAGCTTTAACGACCTCTCTGGTTTATGAGAAGTGACAAACACTGACAACTGATACTGTACCAGCGCCGGTGTCACGTTACCGCTGATGTAACAAGACGTTAAAACCACGGAAATACTCCATGTCGCACTAAAATAAAACATCTAATAAAACCTCCACTTTGAAGACTTGTTCCTGATTTATGATGAACGGCAATGTGCAAAACACCCGGATGTGTCCAAAGAGAGCTGGAAAATATTCTCTTGCACTTGCCGTTAATATTTCTGAATAAAGGTTTTGCATTGTGGATAAAAAAAAACAATCCAGGGTTCAGACACATTCTGACCAGTGGGTTTCATGACTTTTCCATTAGAAACATTTAGTGAAATCTGGGTGTAAACAGTAAAAAGTGAGTAAATGTAGTATTTAAACTAACAATGAGAATACAAAGCATACAGTAAACCTTAAATGACTCAAATGAATGAGACAATAGTTTGATTAAAAGAATAAACATTTATATAGATGCCTGTATGTATGCCTGCTTATATTTTGAGCGTCTTCCTTTTAAAAGCATATTAATTATTTCAAACTCACGTCATGAACACATGAATGTAACACATTTACATGACTTTTACTAAACTTTTGGGATTTCTTTATTTTTCAAAGACTTTTCCAGGCCTGGAAATAACCATTTTTAAAAAAATGACTTTTCCAGGTTCTCCATGGCCGTGAGAACCCTGATAAAGGTTCTGCAGCATGTCGCTAGCTCCCTCAGAATACCGATCCGCTCTGGACCGGTACCGCCGGCTCAGAACCGGTACCGCTGCACCACGTGCTCAGCAGCTGTGCAGCTGTTAAGATAAACACGTTCATGCCAGAGCTACTTGTTTCCTTCCAAATTGTTTCAAATAGTTTCATTAAACCACTTCCTCCTCCTCCTCCTCCTTCTCCCCCTCCTCCCCCTCCCCCTCCCCCCTCGTGTCGACGTGTGCGATTTTAATTTCGCTCGCGGGAAACAAGCGTCTGACAGGAGCGCCGACGATGCCCCAAAAGAAACACGTTCAAAAAGTTGCAACGCAGCAAAAAATAATAATAATAATACTAAATTAAACGGCACAGCACTTCATAAATTCATCAATATGTAATTACGGCCCTCCGGCAGCTCGTCTCTGAAGAGTCCGGTCATTTCCTTCGCGGCGTCAAAGACACGCCACCAGAAACTTTTACTGCCTTTTAATTAAAAGTGCTGCGGGATCAGTGGCACGGACTTCGACGGATTCCGTAATTCCACGACGCCAGAATGAAAATGTGGACATGTGGGATAGTTTCTTTGGGGGGAGAACTCGTAATGTGCCGAGCGGCTCCGACAGACCCAATTACACGGGACGGCTGAGGATTAGAGGGGCTTTTCTGACAGTTGAAAATAAATAGGGGCCGTTAATGAACGTCCTCAAAGGGGCGGCCATGTTTCCTCTCTCTCTCTCTCCCTCAGCTCTAATGGTTTTAGCCGACACCCGAGCAGTAAGTGAATTTGGAGGCCGAGGAGAACAGAGAGGCGAATTAGAAGTCACTTCCTGTTTCCTGGAGCCGGGGCCGACGTGACGGCCATCAGCGGGTAACTGGACCACAGGCGTGAGGCGGTCGGGTTAAACGCACAACTGATTAACTCCGGTTTGATTCATTTATGCCAGTTAATTAATCAAAAGATTAATTTCCGGACCATTTTTTTCCTTCCAAATACAGATTCAGATACCCGAGCTTGTGTTTTTCAAAACCAATCTGACACCAGTGCATTAAAACCATAAAAAAAAAACTAAAACGTTTGAAAATATTGAAATAAAAATACAGAAAAAAATATAACAGATGCATTATTTTTTTTAAATATATTCTGGGAAATAGTTAATTTTATTTAAATATTTGCTTCGATTGAAAAGTGTTAATAATGTATTATAAGCTGCTTTGGGTTATTGTTAGGAAATTAATTAAAACAGCCCATAATTCCCTCAATAACATCTGTTCTTCAAACAACTGGATTTATTGAAGTTTCTTTAACACATCATGATAAAATGATAATTGACCTTTGCTCAATACTCATTTCTACTGAATAGAGCTTGAACGCATCTTAATGTAATTCAATGCAACCTCCGTTAGCGTTAGCTCGGTTATTTAGCCAAACAGGACTGTGCTGTCCTCCGGCTGCTAACAGCTAACGGCTAACGTTAGATAGCTCTCCTCCGGCCGATAACCACGCAGATGTGTTCTTCACAACGCTGCGTCATCAGAGAAACACAGAGCCCACGAGCGAGTGTACCCTTCAGGTGTGCAGCGGGAGTTTGCACACGCTCAGTAGCGACACGTGTTGAAGCAGAAACGAGCCGATAGACGATGTGATCGCGTGATATTGATCGGCGTACCGGCCGATACCCGAGCAGCTTTCTGGGGTCAGAGGCGTTTGTGATGAACGACTTTCTGAGAGACTTTTGGAGAACAGACGTCAGCAGAGAAACAAAAAACGCAAAATGCAAAACTCCTAAGTTCACTTAAGAGTCGACAAACATTCAAAACCCACTTCTGGCCTCGATTACAGTGAACTGGATTTAGAAAACATCCTCTAAGACGTGCTACTTCCCCAAAGATTTGAAGACATTCAGCTGCGGTTCATTTTTATTATTATTATGAAAACAAATAAAAGTAACATGTTGCGTTTTTCAGCCGCGGGTTGAAAGTGTGAGGTATTCATGACTCTATGAAAACCACATCTTTTAATCTGCTGTGTCACATTGAATTTTATGAGCAGACATTAACAGCTAATTTGAACCACAAGTGACTAGATTTAAAAAGCAAACACACACACACACACACACACATATATATTTTAAACGTCAGAGACAAATGTCGCACTTCATCTTCGTGTCAGTCCGTTGAGGCTCAGCGACATTTTTATTATTTATTATTATTTTTAAAAACACAATTTTCCAGCGTCTCGATTGACGCACATCACACCTTCGGGGCTTTGTGAGCTCGGCGGTGGGTTTTTTTTTTTTGCACTCGCATTTTGGAGAAAAATGTAAAACAAATGAAAAGCAACACTTCATTCCTGGTGTTATTGCCGGTAATGAAGCACCGCTGCGATGCTTTTCGAGCCCTCCTCTCGTCGCACACCTCCGCGGCCTCTCCAGAGGCCTCGCCTTAACACAACACAGCCTGTGAACGTGCAGACTGTGTTACAGCTCGTCCATCAACCGGCACAACGCAGCTTTTTGGACAGACGGGTGACTTTTCTTTAACTGCACCGTAATGCAAGAACGGCTCAATAATTAGCACCGTTGTTGTACCGAAACACGCCGGTTGTTCTTACGCGGGCCGGGGGACTCGTTGTTTGACTTCACACCCCATTTGCTTCTCCGAAGCGGCGGCCGTGCAATGAGAGGAAAACTCTCCGCTGAGTTATAGGCACCTTTAAAATAAAAATAAAAAGTGCTACTGAGGATATGATGTCACATGCCAGAGGAGAGGAAACTGCAGCGAATAAACTCAAGATAGACGAGGAGAGAGAGAGAGAGAAAAAGCTCAAGTCACGAATGAAAGCTGCCACAGAATGTTCCTAATTAAAAAATAGTTTAAAGGTGAGATTTAAATTCATGTTGGAACCATAAAAATTAAAAAAATAGATCCTTAATAACAAGTAAAACTATTTTGTGGCTTTTCTGAAACCTAAATAATCCATGCATCATGTTGAATTCATGCGATGACACAGAAAACCACGTTTTGCTTCAACTTCAGCTTCTGATTTCCTCCATTTCCCAGAATGCCCTTCCCCCGGGGATCGGGGCGTAACCATGTTTGCTTTCATCTCGGACCCAAAAGGAAGGAGAACCCTTCACTCTTTGCTGTTTTAAGCCTCAGAACTCCTTTCAGCGGCTTTAAATACCAAAACCTCCAGCAACAACTCCACCAGTATTCTCCTCCTAGAGTTACGAGGACACGGTAGTAGACGACGCCTAAAAATAATACTTCTCCATTGCAAAGACGTGCTGCACGCCTCACACTCAGCTGCTGCCAGTCGACTGCACAGAAAAGGTAAAAACTCCAGCGACACTCGTAGTTTATAGAATATAAACTATGGTTTACGAGGGGATCATCATGAAACACAATTAAAACAAATAAATAGAGAAGGCATGGAGCAGACACACATTTAAAGAGGTAAACACCAAGTCCTCCTGTTGCAAAAAGAAGTCTGGTTGTATAGAAGTATATGCTTCATGTATTAAAGCTGCATTATCTCTCCTGACCACCAGAGGGAGACTCCTCTGGTTGTATAGAAGTATATGCTTCATGTGTTAAAGCTGCATTCTCTCTCCTGACCACCAGGGGGAGACTCCTCTGGTTGTATAGAAGTATATGCTTCATGTGTTAAAGCTGCATTCTCTCTCCTGACCACCACGGGGAGACTCCTCTGGTTGTATAGAAGTCTATGCCTCATGTGTTAAAGCTGCATTCTCTCTCCTGACCACCAGGGGGCGACTCCTCAGGTTGTATAGAAGTATATGCTTCATGTGTTAAAGCTGCATTCTCTCTCTTGACCACCAGGGGTGACTCCTCTGGTTGTATAGAAGTATATGCTTCATGTGTTAACGCTGCATTCTCTCTCCTGACCACCAGGGGGTGGCTCCTTTGGTTGTATAGAAGTCTATATAAATGACTCTACTTCTCTTGATGTATTCCCTCAGTAAACATTGTAAACATGAGTTTATGTCTCAATCTCTAGTTTCAAGTCTTCTTCAATACAGCATGATGTTCATTTAGTAAATTATGGTCATTTAGAGTCAAACAGACCATAAAGCAGGGGACGCTTTAGGGGCGGGGCTACAAGGTGATTGACAGGTCGACACCAGAGACGTATACGGCGTCTCTACGTCACTCCTCCTCAGTCCAGATATGGACACTTCCATTTATCGATTACAAAAACAAAAAAAAACAATCGCCGAATTTAACAAAAAAGGTGAAAATTGTTCCAATCCAATTTCTCTAGTACAGGTGCAGGACTTAAATAAATACATTAAAAAAGGAGAGTCGTAGTAAAATGTTTAGATGTAGTAGTATAGTTAAAAGTACAATATCTCCCTCTTACATGTAGTACAGTAAAATACAATATGTACCTCTGAGATGTAGTACAGTAAAAAGTACGATATGAGATGTAGTACAGTAAAATAATACAATGTGTACCTCTGACATGTAGTACAGTAAAAAGTACAATATCTATACTATATGTAACAGTTGTATACATGTATATAAATGTAATGTTAATATACATTTGAACACATTCACTCTTAATTACACTCACAACACACACACACACTGTCGGTGACGTTTCAACCTTTGGGGTCAACGTTGGGTCGCAGCCCGCCGCGGTCACGCGACACGTTTACAGGTAACAACATATTCACACCGACCTTGTTCCCGGAACAGGATCCAGAGGACAGTAATCTTTCAGGGGAAGTAAACTTGTGAATGAATCGGTGGAGAAGTTTGAAGCTAGTCCGCACGGGGAGCGCCATCTTGGATTGCGACATCACACTACGGCGGCTCTGAAGGGACAAAAATGCGAGAGCTGCGTTTCAGCCGTTCGTCGCGTTGTGTACAAAATGAATAGAAAGGTTATTATAGTGTGTGCTGTTATGTTGTTATTGAAATGAATAGGAAAGTTGTTTTATCCACCACTGTGAACTGAATCCAACAGTTATGTGGAGTAGCATTATTCTTAAACAGTTTAATCTTAATTAGGATACATCTCATTAACAATACATTCAAAAGTTATAATAGGGGTCATGTTAAGAGACCTAGATGTTTATTATTATTATTATTATTATTATTATTATTATTATTATTATTATTATTATTATTATTATTAATAATAATAAATATAAATGTATCCAGTATTGGAATATAACTGTGTACATTCACTAAGAGTACTGTATACAATTACTATTTAGCCCTTTAAAAGCAGCCATAATGAATGTGTTTTTTATTTTTATTTTAAGTACATTCTGCTGCTATTACTTGCATTTAATTTAATCAAGCAAAAATATTTCATTCAGTACTTTTACTTGTAATGGCATAAACTATACTATTTCTATTTTTACTTTAGTTACAGATCCAAGTACTTCTTCCATCACTTTAGTTATAAAATATTCAAATACATTTTGAAAACTTCAGATCAGAATACTGCTAATTGTCAAGTCGGTTTTCACATACAAACAATTTGCTTTGTTGTGTCGGTGCTTATTGATCGACACATAAGGAAAGGTTCACAGTACAACGTGTTAAAAAAGAACATTCATTGAATCCCAAACAACTTTAATGTAACGTGAAGAGGAGTCAGCGGCTCGTTTCCTTTTGGACGAGGAAGAGCTGCAGACGGGAAGAAGCTGGCGAGAGGTTCGGTCCTGATGGAGCGTCTCCAGAAGGAGTGGGAGGAGTCTGCTGCTGCACTGAAGTGAACAATAACATGGGGTTCAATGTACACTGAAGGGGACAAAAGTAATAATAGTAATCATGAAGAGGGCAAGAACTTCCGTCGTGATTTGAAGCCAAACACCAAAAGTTTTCTTGAACCTAACGAAGTAGTTTTGTTGCCAAAACCCTGAATAAGTATTTAAAGATCTTTCCTAAACTTGACAATTTGTTTAGTCGTTTGCTCTCCTGAAGGTTTCTTCCTTTTTTCCCTGTGAAAGTTTTTTTTCAATTTTTTTATGGGAGTTTTTCCTGATCCGATGTGACCGGGACACGGATGTCGTACGTGTACAGACATTTTAGATTTTAGGCTGTACAAAATAAACTGAATTGAATTGAACAGTTCTGTAGACGGTAGTTTATTTTGAAAAGACCGTATTAATGTAACGAGTTTAAATTCACAATTCGCAACAACGTAGCGCAACAACGTAGCGCAACAACGTAGCGCAACAACGTAGCGCAACAACGTAGCGCAATAATGTAGCACAACAACGTAGCGCAACAACGTAGCGCAACAACGTAGCGCAACAACGTAGCGCAACAACGTAGCGCAATAATGTAGCGCAACAACGTAGCGCAACAACGTAGCGCAACAACGTAGCGCAACAACGTAGCGCAACAACGTAGCGCAACAACGTAGCGCAACAACGTAGCAACTTCATTTTACGGTGGGATGTCATACGAGCCTCCGTCCCTGCTGATTGAGCACCAGCTGCCTGCATGTCTGCACCCTGTGCACCTTATGGGAGAGGAAGATGTGCAAATCACCGCTCTCCCTCTCCCACCCCCGCATGTACAGCGGCTACAGAAATGTGTCAGACATGTGCGGTTTCCTCGTCGTCTGAGGCCTCCATGTTAATTGGGTGGTGTTGTGTCTAGGCCAAGTGAACTTTCCCAGGCAGGCGTGCAGCTGCAGAACTATTCCTACATACCTCATTACAGAGTGGCGATATACATATAGAAGCATAAGTGATTATGCTGCACGCTGGCTAGAGTTACAATATGTTTGCAGGGCACGCTGGCCGCCGCTTCAGACATCTTGTTTCTCACACATCTGCTCCTGATCTTTCTTCTTTTTTCTTCCCCTCCACCTTTTGCATCTGGTTGCATTTGCGGCACAAAATGCAGACTATCATTCCATATTCATTATTATTTCCCGAGGCGCTGAGGCCGAGCTCTTTGGTGTTTCACATGCTGGAGACCTGAGACCGGTACAGTTCTCTCACGCCCGGGTGACGGGAGATCTGGTCGGAGGAGCAGAGACCGACTGCTGGGAGATGGGCTTGTGTGTGTGTGTGTGTGTGTGTGTGTGTGTGTGTGTGTGTGTGTGTGTGTGTGTGTGTGTGTGTGTGAGCCCTCAGCTCCTGTTTCCTGGCCACCCAGAAGACGTTGGTCCTCTCTTCTTCTTTTCTTTTCTCTCCTCTCTTCTGTGTTTAATTCTGTATTTCTGTGCGTGTGAATATCATGTTAAATATGTGAGTAATATGGAGCCGGAGCTGTGTGAGGTGAAGCCAAGAAGAAATGTTTGCACTGTCAGTTTCTGCAGAACCACGGGATACGTTGGATGTCGACGTTTCACAACCCAACACATGTTTCATAAATATGTTTCATATCAGCCGTGCAGAAATGCACAATGTCACGTGGTTAAGGTTGTGAAATGATCAGGTAGGTTTAGGCAACAAAAACATTTTGGTTAATGCTTGTGTCAAAATAATAACGCAACTACGTAGCGCAACAATGTAACGCAACAATGTAACGCAACAATGTAACGTAGCAACCGTAACGCAACAACGTAACGTAGCAACCGTAACGCAACAACAGAACAATGCAACAACGTAGCACAACAACGTAACACAACAACGGAACGCAACAACGGAACGCAACAATGTAACGCAACAATGTAACGCAACAATGTAACGCAACAATGTAACGCAACAACACCTTTTTGGTTGTTGTCTTTTAGATTATTTTCAGTCTCGCTGGGACTCAGAGTGTTAAAGAAAGCCATCTGTCCATCACTCAGTCTGAAGAGGAGAAGAAGAAACAGAAACTCAGCGGCGGATCTCCAGAGAGGAGCGAGAGGGACCAGGAGACGAGTGAAGACGCAGTGCTTTCACCACAGAGCCACTCTCCTCCTCTTCATCAGGCTCCTGCTACTGCTCCTCCTCTTCATCCTCCATCCTCCTCTCACCTCCTGCTGGGTGATCGTCTCCATGGTCCTCTTCGTCCTGCTCTCGTTGGTTTAAAGTACTTTACTTGATTTATTTTTTATGAAATTTTAGCTTGTTTTAATCTCTGTGTTTAGTTTTTAACTTTTAGTAAATATCATTCTCTTTTTGTAAATTTGTTCTGTTTTTATTGTACATCACACTGTTTCTGCGTATTAAAAGGTACAATGATATAAATAAATACTGTTCATTGTCATTATTATTATTATTATCACATCTAGTGCATGTAAGTGTTCATATCTACACACTCTTGAATACACACCGTTTATATTCACAGAGAATACGTAGAAGTACACACACACACACACACACACACACACACACACACACACACACACACACGCTGGGAGGAAAGTCCGACTGGCGGCGACCGACACTCCACCTGTCATAATACAACCAGGCAAAGCATGATGGGAAGGTGGTGGAGCTGCTGAGTGAGGGGCCAAAGATGTGTGTGTGTGTGTGTGTGTGTGTGTGTGTGTGTGTGTGTGTGTGTGTGTGTGTGTGTGTGTGTGTGTGTCCTCTGGACTCTGGATCCTGACGCTGAAAGACAGGCTCTCCCCTCTGACACTGGAGGCCTTCTCAGTCCGCGGGACGTCCACCACCCAAGTGGCCGGCCGGCCGGCCAGCAGCCGGATGACGGACAGCTCGACAAACAGAAGAGTGTTGGCTGAGGAAGACGGACAAACGAGTGATGGATGAGTCACTCGCAGACAGGAGAGCCACAGACGGACGGACACTCCGCCAGATGTAGAGGCGGAGGAGAGGAGGTCCATCTCTGGGAGGATATAGGATTTGGCCGGAGGGATGAAAGCAATAATAAAGTGTGATTCTGAGCCGAGGACGTGTGAGGGATGGAATTGTCGGGCCGACCGCACACAGCCGGCGGCGGCGCTCCCTCTCCGGCCCGCTGCTCTCAGAGCGGAGCCTCGGCAAGCATAATAAACATCCAGAAAGTATTTTCTGTAAAGCAATGTTTGCTCCCCCGGAGGAGAGTCTGGATTTCATTATGTCATCGTGTGAGTGAGCGTGTGTGTGTGTGTGTGTGTGTGTGTGTGTGTGTGTAGGAAAGTGCCTACACACCTACAGTGTGTCTGTATATAACAATATTTAGGTGTTTCGGGTGTGACTTGACGTTTTAAATCACATTCACTCTGAAGATGTTTTCAACAATAAGAAAAGTATTCGACAAATTTGGAAAATTTCCATTTTTTAAATTATCATTTTCTGTCCCTCATAAAGCAGAAATAACTGACGTTCTCTGGCTAATATACATTTCCCGCTATTCTTCTGTTACATTATTTAAAGTGTTCTATTTTAGGACTATTGACGAAACAAGCAAATAAAATAAATCCCTGTGGGCTCTACTTTTATGACATTTTACAGACCAAATGATTGGTGGGATTGGAGTATTCCCGGTAAACAAACCGAGGCATCTGATTGGTGCTGATGATGTCACCGACGGGTCAGAGGTCACTTGGCAGCAGAACGTCAACAAACACAGAGGCACAAAGAGAGCCTCTCTTTAAAAAACACATTTATTTCTTCTATTTCCTAATTATACTTTCTGTCATAAATTACATTTTTTTATTTTTTTATCCACCTCTACTAAATATTAAATAAATACTAAACTCATGAACATAAATAGTTAACTTAAAAAAATAAAAGGGCCGAACAGTTTATAAATGTAATTTGCTTTAACATCTCTACTTCTACGACTCGATGTCCCGTCAATCAGGTTCAACTGTGTGTGTGTGTGTGTGTGTGTGTGTGTGTGTGTGTGTGTGTGTGTGTGTGTGTGTGTGTGTCCCTCAGGGAGGCCGTGTGTTTCAGCACCTCTTCTCATTGGCTGTTGTAGTGTTGACAGGACAGGAGGAGGAGGGATCAAAAGGACTTCCTCAGCTTCCGTATGAACATTGTTATCATTCATGTAATTATTGCAGTGGCAGAGTTGCTCTGTGCGTTACAGTTTGACTTCATGAGAGCCGACGGCAGCGTTCCACCTGTGTCTGTGACCTGAACTTGGGTTTGTGCGTGAGCAACATGGACTCTGCAAACCGTTCCCATGTTTCTCATTTCATAAACATAACAGAGACCTTTTCTGAGGCGGTTTATTGGACCGTCGACATATGAAAAAGCCAAAATAAATGAGTGTTGAGCATTCAAGGCAGGAAAAGCAACGGTTTCTTCTTTCAGGAACCTTGTTTAGTTAATCTGTGTCATCTAATAATCTACCGAGCACAACAGTCCAAATCAAAACTGCTCACATCAAAGTGTGCAAAAGTTGACACGTAACGTAACGCAACAAGGTAACGCAACAAGGTAACGCAACAAGGTAACACAACAACGTAACGCAACAACGTAACGCAACAACGTAACGCAACAACGTAACGCAACAACGTAACGCAACAACGTAGCGCAACAACGTAACGCAACAACGTAACGCAACAACGTAACGCAACAACGTAACGCAACAACGCAGCGCAACAACGCAGCGCAACAACACAACGCAACAACACAGCGCAACAACACAGCGCAACAACACAGCGCAACAACGTAGCGCAACAACGTAGCGCAACAACGTAGCGCAACAACGTAGCGCAACATGTAATGCAACAACGTAGCTAAACAACGTAGCTCAACAACGTAGCTCAACAACGTAACGCAACAACGTAACGCAACAACGTAACGCAACAACGTAGCTCAACAACGTAGCTCAACAACATAGCTCAACAACGTAGCGCAACAACGTAGCGCAACAACGTAGCGCAACAACGTAGCGCAACAACGTAGCGCAACAACGTAGCTCAACAACGTAGCTCAACAACGTAGCGCAACAACGTAGCGCAACAACGTAGCGCAACAACAAGCGTGAAGGTCAGTGCTTTTTGGGGGGGTTGCACACACAGGATATATATATATATACATTTTATATTTTTATACATAGATATATATATAGATATATATATATATGCATATATATATTCTGCAAATCAGACAAACATTGCGTGGAGACGTTTTTTTATTAGCCACGTAGCTATTATCGTGTTATGTATTTACTTTTTATTCAACATATTCATGGTCTGCAGACACGTTCATGCCACTTTGCAGAGATTTAGATTTATTCCTTCATGCCGGGCTGAAATGAAATGGATCCCAGACACAAAGTCCTTCACAGCAAAAGTTAAAACGCGTAAATGACCCTTGTGTATTGTAGCGTTGGTGTGTTTCCATCTTAGTTTCGCTCTGTAGTTCTTTGATATTAAAGCTGTATAAAATAATGACACTGTAAATGTGAGCTGGTGGGGTGTAAACTCTCAGTCTCACGGCCCGAGGCGAATATGAATAAGTTCAGAAAACATTTGGCGACTGGGTTGGATTTCATTCGGAGCCTTGAAGTCAGATATCTGGTATTCTGAGACTCCTTCGTGAGTGATGTAAACAAACGGGTCCGCCTCACACCACGGGGTCGTAAACCCGCCTCCTGATCACAGCCACATGTTCCCGACGCTGTCGTGAGTTCGATGTCCTCCTCACGGCGGAGCGACACCAAATAAAAGTCACAACAAAAGCTTCTCTTATTTTTGTTGCTCAGTCTGAATGCAACAGATGCAAACGTCGTGACATCAGAGCGTTCTTCAAAGTCAGGATGAGCTGAGCTGCAGGAGGGAAGAAAGGTGGAAGAGAGAGAGAGAGAGAGAGAGAGAGAGCGTTCTGCAAAGAGCGAGGCCCGAGGAAAGTGTCAGAACTGATGAAGACTGCAGGGCTGCAGCGAGTGTGTGTGTCTGTGTGTGTATGTGTGTGTGTTTATTACCCGTTTCCAGAATAACAAGAGGGATCGGGGGATGAGTGGATGCCAGTGCGGCGTGTAATCAGAGCCAGATCCTCCGATCCATCAGCGCCGGGGTCCATCGCAGGAGGACTGACATCGGCAGACGGACTTTCTCCTGATTCCACCGCAGCAGAGAGCCGGTCATTAGTCAGCCTGACAGCCCTCGTTTATTCCCGGCGACGTGAAAGATTATGACTGTCTCTTTGGGTATGAACCCCCTCTTACCCTCCCCCAGTCACGCAGACAAACTCAATTTGGATGACAGTTTATCCTTCTTATCCCCGCGGTGTAATTCCTCCAGACTGCACCGTTCCTCAAAGTCAGATTCCTCTGGATGCTTTTCCTTCTTTCATTAATGTGAAGTGAAACTAAGGGAAAATGCTGGCGTTGGTGGCGGCCATTTTAAAACTCTAAATACTGGGCCACTGAAGTCACTTTGTTTAGGTTGCGTTCTCCATTTTTCCACAGACTGTAGATAGGAAGTGGACGTGGTCATCGTGACGCCACCCGGCGGTTTGTGGACTGACGTTTTGAAGCCTTGAGTTCTGCGATTTCGACGTCGCCATTTTGGATTACGTCCATCGAACGTGCCGTTTTTTTTTTACGGCAACCGATGAACTTCAACACAGCATGATGTTCACTGAGTAAAATATGGTCCCTTTTAGAATGATAGGGACTTAAAGCTGCATTCTCTCTCCTGACCACCAGGGGGCGACTCCTCTGGTTGTATAGAAGTCTATGCTCCATATGTTAAAGCTGCATTCTCTCTCCTGACCACCAGGGGGCGACTCCTCTGGTTGTATAGAAGTATATGCTTCATGTGTTAAAGCTGCATTCTCTCTCCTGACCACCAGGGGGCGACTCCTCTGGTTGTATAGAAGTATATGCTTCATGTGTTAAAGCTGCATTCTCTCTCCTGACCACCAGGGCGTGACTCCTCTGGTTGTATAGAAGTCTATATAAGTGACTCTACTTCTCTTGATGTATTCCCTCAGTAAACATTGTAAACATGAGTTTATGTCTCAATCTCTAGTTTCAAGTCTTCTTCAATACAGCATGATGTTCATTTAGTAAATTATGGTCATTTAGAGTCAAACAGACCATAAAGCAGGGGACGCTTTAGGGGCGGGGCTACAAGGTGATTGACAGGTTGACACCAGAGACTATACGGTCTCTCATCCTCAGTCCACATTCTGATCATTGGCTGCCAAAAAACAACAACATGACGATGGCGAAATTGAAGGATTGAGGGAGACAGGATTTACTGGATAACTTTTTAAACACGGACACGTTTATGTATCTGTACTCAGTTTATGTACCTGAACTCAGTTTATGTACCTGTACTCAGAGTACACACACTGTACTTCTCTATGGAGGCGGAGCTTCAGACATGTGCGAACGCAGAGTAAGGAGAACCTGAAGCAATAAATGATTCAACCGTCAAAGACCGGCAACGTGGGCCAAAATAAACCCTGATCCGCCAATGTGACCTTGTTACCAGTTAGCTGAGCGTGTGTGTGAGTGTGTGTGTGTGTGTGTGTGTGTGTGTGTATGTGTGTTTGCTTATATCGCCTGCTTCGCCTTCAACCTGATGACTGATTAAGAGTCAGAACACTGAACAAACTGTCTGCCCGAATATTAGCGGGTGTGTACAAATACGTGTGTGTGTGTGTGTGTGTGTGTGTGTGTGTGTGTGTGTGTGTGTGTGTGTGTGTGTGTGTGTGTGTGTTCTCAGCAGCCACTAAAAACAGCCGCAACATTGTAACACCTAATTTGCTCTCATTTAAAAGCAGGGAAGTGAAGGAGAGGTCGATGGTATTGCTCGCGGTGCAGATGTGAAACAGGAAGTTGCTTCAGATGAAACCATCTGAGAAGATTTCACCCCGAAAAACTGCCTTCAGTGTTATGACTTTCTTTTTTTCTTCAGGGGAGACATTTTATATCTTTGACATTTGATGTTTTAATCCGCAGCAGCTTGCAGGGAGGTATCGGGCCGGCGCTGGAGGAGCTCTCGGCGGGGCGGGCGGATGGTGATGGTTACGCCGGTCCCACAGCGATCGCAAAGGTTTCATCTGGTTTCCCCACCGCAACGGCCGACGCCCACATCCACGACCCGCAGAGCGGCGAGGGCTTCTCCTTCTTTCAGCGGAGGCCAAAATAAAAAAAAAAAGGCTTCATGTCATCTTCATTTGCCGCGACTTCAATGGGAGTCAAACCCCGAACCTCCCGGTATCAGAGGGGGCAGCGACCACAGAGCGATCCGTTATTACTATATTACAGTTATTGTCATTCTGCGTCATGCTGTGGACTCACTCAGGAAGCCCACACACGTGTGCTGCAGGCCTCCATGAGCCGCTGCAGAGACCAAAAGAGTTGACAATTATTCGCGCAAGGAGATTCCATGTAAAGTCAATGCACAGACGCGAATGGTTACGAAAAGCAAATTTTCTTGAATTCTTTTTTTTTGTTGCTTTTTCATAACGCTTTTTTGCAACAAAAGAGTTTGAATTATTCGCGCGACTAGATTCCATGTAAAGTCAATGCACAGACGCGAATGGTTGCGAAAAGCGAATTTTCATGAATTTTCGTGAACCTTTTTTCGCTTCTTCCGCTTTTTTGCAACACTTTTTTAAATATTTCAAGTCAGGCAAAAAATTGGCCTGACGGTGAGTTGCGAAAGCCAATGAGTGAAAAAGTGAGTGAAGCGAATTTACCACATAAAGTCGAGATAGTTAACTGAGGCGAAAAAGCGTTGTGAAAAAGCGTGAACACAGCATTAGAGGAGGAGGCGTGTCTTAGTCTGAGCGTATATCAAAAAACATATGTTTACATAAAAGGTTTAAAAAAAAAATTGTATGCAGATGACACCATTATGTCGAGGAACTTCAATCTGCTTTTAATGAATTGAGACTCAAACTAACAATAAAAGTACAGTGTGTGCGTGTGCGTGTGCGTGTGCGTGTGCGTGTGTGTGTGTGTGCGTGTGTGTGTGTGTGTGTGTGTGTGTGTGTGTGTGTGTCAGGAGGAGACAGGCCCAGTGTTAGTGTGTGTTTTAGTGCACGTGGGCTGCTCACATGTGTAATAGATGCGCCGCTGTCAGCGCGTCAGACCTTCGGCCTCCGTGACGGAGGATTGTTTGACTGAAGTCATCCTTTTCATTTCAGCCGAACCCGCGTGTTCATCAGCGAGTGTGTGCATGAGGGAGAGGGCGTGCACGTGCAGTGTGTTTGTGTGCATGCAGGGAAGAGGCCCTGTGGGATTCCTTGTGTGGAAAACAGCAAATCAGTTGCAAATGCATCATTTTTGGTGCAGAAAAAGGGGGAAAATGGCCACGTTCAAGAGATATTCCATGGATTAATCATGTGAAACATGTGTTTTCTCATCAAGAGGAGTACGGTCTCTTCTTTTGACTTTCAGCTCTTTATTCCTGAGGACTGGGGTTGGAACCCACTGGTTGGTCGCCGGAACATTTTCAATCTAATTTCCTCCGTAGTTTTTAGTTATTATCTATAACTGCAGTTCACCTTTGAGCCACACGAGGGAGCCTGCATGTTCGTATTGTTCTGATAACTGTAACCTGAACTAATCCCATGAATCTACTATGAACGGTTTGTGTTACTGATGAGAGGAAATGGAAAGCCAGTCAATTACTCTAAAGCTGTTGGTTGGAGGGTTTATCATTTAAAAAAAGTCGGTCCCTGAAAAAAGATTGTGAAACACTTCTAAAAGTCAAGATGATCAACCTCTGATGCTTTTATTTTCCTACGCTCTTTTTTAAAAATCTGCCCCTTTAAAAAAAAGATTTTTTTAAACATGATATTAAGTCAGGATGAAAAGCAGCATTTGAGGAATGCTATGATGTCATGTGTAGACATCTGTGTGTGGTATGGACTCAATAAGAATGACCCATTAAGTGGATTTTATATTCAATTCATCTCAAAAATATACATTATTGTTTATGTTCTGACATGTAAGAATAATGAGATTTTTTTTACAAAATATGAAAATGTACTTTATTTATTTATGTATTATGAATAAAGTAAAGGACGTAACTTCTGATGTCAAAAAGAAATGTCAAATAAATAATTATCATTATGAACAATAAAAGCTTCATAATAAAAAAAGGGGAATTTTCATTAGGAGAGTTGGATCTGAGCCTCCTCGTATATATGTTGTGTATTTATGTGTGTGCGTGTGCGTGTGTGTGTGTGTGTGTGTGTGTGTGTGTGTGTGCGTGTGCGTGTGTGCGTGTGTGTGTGTGCTCCAGCTGCAGTCCAGACCGAGAGGATGTTGGGTCAAGTCCTGCCGGAGCAGCAGACACGCTAACGAGCATGAAGAGCCTCAGCTGAGTCTGTTTACGTCCTGCAGACCAACATGGAGGCCGGTGGGGGCGAGCAGCAGGTCATAGGCCCGCCCCCTAAAAGGGGCGGGGCCTATCTTTTAACAAACCAAACAAGGTTTTGTTTGCCATGTTAAGTCAAACCTTGAGGGTTTTTGACGAAACCTAACAAAGTAGTGTTATCACATTTTTGTTTGAATGTTTTTCATTTCAAGCCAAACCAAGATGTTGTTGTTACTGAAACTAACACAGTGGTTTTGTAGTGGTTTTGGTTTGGGCTCAAACTTTGAACACTTTAAGCCAAAACCACTAAGTTTTGAAGTGTTTTCTTGCTTTATTTTTGTTTTAATTTCCAACGTAAACCAAACTATCTCACAAGGAAACGTCAGAATGAAGTTTATGAGAAACCAACGGTTTGTGATGTCCACTCAGAACTGTTCTTCATTCAGATACATCATTTACTAAATATGTTCAGACCCTTTTTCACATGACTTTGTAAAGGATTGAAGGATTATTGGAAAATAGTTGTCTTACCCATAAAGCACTGGGGCCGTATAGATCATCAGGGCCAACATGCTGTCAGAGACGTTGAATTATGAAGTTGTTTTTGAGAGCCGTCCCTGCGGTTCCACAGCCGAACACATGAAAAGACCTGAGTGATGCTGCGCTGCCACGAGAGGGGACGCGAACCCAGACGCGTCATTACGAGGAGACGCTGAGACGCGAAGTCGCCCGTCTTCTGGGAAATGATCGGTCGGGAACGTCGGGAACGTCGCCGTCGTTTTGATGTTCCCTGAGTGATTGCAACTATTTCAGGAAGGAACCAACACCAGAGGCTAGACGACCAACGCCTGGAATGGGATGTGATGCAACGAGCTGCAGAGGATTCACGTAAACCTGCAGTTGTTTCTCACGACCGCCAAAATAAAAGCTTCTCCACTCGGAGCAGAAACATAAAAAGTTCCTCACACATGAGGAGTCTGTCAGCAGCTGCTTTATTTATTTATTTATTTATTTATTTATTCACGGTCACTTTGTGACACAGATTTGTGTCTATTGTCCAACTCTTAAAAAACAAGATATATTCTATAGGTTTGCTAATAATAATTACAATACGTCACTTATTTAAGCCATTAGTCATTTCATTTAAAACACAAATTGTGTTTAATATTAATGTGATAATGGCTGTTGAAAGTAGTTTCTGATTTATAGAGCGATACAAAGAAATATGACCAATTCCATCTGTTAAAACCTTTGGCTCTAATACGTCAATAACAATTTTAATTTATCCAATATTCAGATCTCGGTTCTGGAGACGTGTGGAAATTAGCACTTATTTTAAAGGTTAAAGCCTCATTTACATATTTAAACACACACATTTCATAAAACTTGTAATACAAAAAAGAATCATCTTCATGTGAGTAATAAACTAAGGAAGTGTCATGATATCTGTCAGTTCATAATGTGAACTATTCACCTGTAGTGTCTCATTATTTAACGTATTATAAAGGTAATTGCTGTTAAATAATATTGTTAAATTGGTTACTTATTCTAAAACTGTTCATTACATACAATATATATTTTTGTATGTGTGTATAAACATGTTTAATGACTCATTCTTGTCGGTTACTAAACATAATAAAATAATCTACCCTGATAATATCTCCTCATGACCGCTTCCTCCTCTTGATGACTTTCTCTGCTGCTGTTCTCTGCATTCCTCCGCCGGCCTCAGCAGCGAGGGATTCGCACCCGCAACCATCCGGGAGGCCGAGCCGCCGAGCCTCTGCTTACTGTCCGGCCGCACACCCGCGTTAATTATGATGACATTTCCAGCTTCCTCCTCCTCCTCCTCCTCCTCCTCTTCTTCCGCGTGCATCTGTTCTGACCCGCTCTCTGTCACTTCATATATCTGCCGGAGCGCCGCTGACCCGTCACTGCGGTGATTTATCCGGCCGGGGAGCGTCGGTACGAGCAGCGGCGCCTCGTTGCTTTGCTGTTAATTGACTTTTTTTGGACAGGGGTGGGGTGGCGACCACTTCTCGGCAGTGTTTTAGTGTTTTATTGTTTTTTTTATCGTCCAGAAGTTCGGGAACGTGTGGAGCGAAGAGAATTATGGCGCCGCAGATTTGAGCCAGGAATCGAACACACGCATTCTGGACGGAGCGAGTCCAGCTGAGCGGCGTGCACGAGTCCAGCTGAGCGGCGTGCACGAGTCCAATTGAGCGGCGTGCACGAGTCCAGCTGAGCTGCGTGCACGAGTCCAGCTGAGCGGCGTGCACGAGTCCAGCTGAGCGGCGTGCACGAATCCAATTGAGCTGCGTGCACGAATCCAACTGAGCGGCGTGCACGAGTCCAATTGAGCGGCGTGCACGAGTCCAATTGAGCTGCGTGCACGAATCCAACTGAGCGGCGTGCACGAGTCCAATTGAGCGGCGTGCACGAGTCCAGCTGAGCGGCGTGCACGAGTCCAGTTGAGCGGCGTGCACGAGTCCAGCTGAGCGGCGTGCACGAGTCCAATTGAGCGGCGTGCACGAGTCCAGCTGAGCGGCGTGCACGAGTCCAGCTGAGCGGCGTGCACGAATCCAATTGAGCTGCGTGCACGAATCCAACTGAGCGGCGTGCACGAGTCCAATTGAGCGGCGTGCACGAGTCCAATTGAGCTGCGTGCACGAATCCAACTGAGCGGCGTGCACGAGTCCAATTGAGCGGCGTGCACGAGTCCAACTGAGCGGCGTGCACGAGTCCAATTGAGCGGCGTGCACGAGTCCAGCTGAGCGGCGTGCACGAATCCAATTGAGCGGCGTGCACGAGTCCAGCAGCGATGCGCCTTTTGGACATTTTGAATATCCCAAAGCTGCCAACATGTTCCGCCATGTAAATCTGTCCATAGTGAACTCAGCGAGCTCTTCAGCGGCGTGACGGAGACCAACCGTCCTTAATTTTGGCTCCAACTATTTCCTCTCCAGGATTAATAATCGTCCCACGAGCGGCCTTTTATTAAAAACTGAATGTTCCCTCCGATACATCTGGCCTGGTGTTGTTTTCACTCCACATGTCCCGTATCCAGAGAGCCTCGTTATTCTGTGTCTTTTAACACTCTTTTAACACCAAGTAATTAATAAAGCAAATTTTTCGCCAGGTGGCGCAAATATGGCGTTTGACGCGGCGCGAATTTGTGCGAGTTGAAATTTTCCAACTCTGGCGTAATATCCGCGTGGCCAATCAGCGTTGAGAAGCGCCGCCCGTCACCACCGCCGTCCTGAATCAAACTGCTGGTCCTGAAGCAGCGCTGCTGTGGGACTACGGATAATATGATGAACCCAGACACCATGGAGTTTGATGTTCAGTATGTGGAGTTTACACAACAAGCATAAAGCAGAACTGGTGGTTATTTCCATGGTGGATGAAGGAAACGGTTTTACGGAGATAAGCCACGCCCCCTT
>NC_136589.1:2943483-2980052 GCF_910589615.1 Taurulus bubalis | reverse complement strand
GATCGAGAGGATCACACGTTACGGCTTCTGATCAACCTCAACAGCGATCTACCAGACAGGAGGGTTTGGGCTTTTACCCTCTCTCCTCCTCACCACCGCTTCATTCCATTAAGTGAAACCAGACCGCAGAGAGAGAGAGAGGGAGGGGGGAGAGAGAGAGGGAGGGAGAGACAGGGGAGAGAGAGAGAGAGGGAGACAGGGGAGAGATAGAGAGAGGGAGAGACAGGGGAGAGAGAGAGGGAGGGGGAGAGAGAGAGGGAGGGAGGGAGAGAGAGACAGGGGAGAGAGAGAGAGAGGGAGACAGGGGAGAGAGAGAGAGAGGGAGACAGGGGAGAGAGAGAGAGAGGGAGACAGGGGAGAGATAGAGAGAGGGAGAGACAGGGGAGAGAGAGAGGGAGGGGGGAGAGAGAGAGGGAGGGAGGGAGAGACAGGGGAGAGAGAGAGAGAGGGAGACAGGGGAGAGATAAAGAGAGGGAGAGACAGGGGAGAGAGAGAGGGAGGGGGAGAGAGAGAGAGAGGGAGGGAGGGAGACAGAGACAGGGGAGAGAGAGAGAGAGGGAGACAGGGGAGAGAGAGAGAGAGGGAGAGACAGGGGAGAGAGAGAGGGAGGGGGGAGAGAGAGAGGGAGGGAGGGAGAGACAGGGGAGAGAGAGAGAGAGGGAGACAGGGGAGAGAGAGAGAGAGGGAGACAGGGGAGAGATAGAGAGAGGGAGAGACAGGGGAGAGAGAGACAGGGGAGAGAGAGACAGGGGAGAGAGAGACAGGGGAGAGAGAGAGAGAGGGAGACAGGGGAGAGATAGAGAGAGGGAGAGACAGGGGAGAGAGAGGGAAGGAGGGAGAGACAGGACTTCTATACAACCAGAGGAGTCGCCCCCTGGTGGTCAGGAGAGAGAATGCATCTTTAACACATGAAGCATAGACTTCTATACAACCAGAGGAGTCGCCCCCTGGTGGTCAGGAGAGAGAATGCATCTTTAACACATGAAGCATATACTTCTATACAACCAGAGGAGTCGCCCCCTGGTGGTCAGGAGAGAGAATGCATCTTTAACACATGAAGCATAGACTTCTATACAACCAGACGAGTCACCCCCTGGTGATCAGGAGAGAGAATGCATCTTTAACACATGAAGCATAGACTTCTATACAACCAGAGGAGTCGCTTTAACACATGAAGCATCGTCTTCACTTTTCAGGACCGGCGGTTGCCTCTTGAATGCAACACATGAACATCCAATACTTTCTAATTGTTGAATAATGACGTCGACCAGCTTTAGAAATAAAGAAACAAGGGAAAAACAATTTTGAATTGGTTTCAAAAACTTTTCTTTAATTTACTGTAAACTGGATTCGTATGATGTTGGATGGAGGAGTTAAAGAGTGTCACTACGCTTGTGATGGAGCTTGTTTTCATTATTTGACTTTATTCTGTGTGTCATCAACGTGACAGCGCTGCTACAAGAAGGTCCGTAATCAGCAACAGATTAAGCTCCATCGGTTCCTCTCAGCAGGGCGTCTGCAGCATGAAGAGACTTCACGGCTCGTGTTGATTTCTGATGAAATCTGCAGACCTCAAAGCCGTCATCCAGATGTGAGTGTCGACACCAGGAAGGACCGGTCACCAAGAAATGGAGAAGAGAGGCGAACTGTCAGCGTCACACACACACACACACACACACACACACACACACACACACACAGGCTGAAGACAGGAGATAGGAGATAGGAGAGTAACAGCGCTGTGTTAAGTTTCTAGACGTGAATGAAAGACTGAGAGGAGGAAGGAAACGCTGACTGTTGACAGAAGGAAAAAATGTAACGCTGATGATTTCTACAAACTTTAAACGTCATCCTCTTGGTACGGTCTGTGGTTCGTAGCCGTGCATGCAGAAGTAAAAGCACTCAAGTCCCATGTAATCCAGGTCACCATGAACCAGGAAGTTTAAAAAAACGTAATTGAAGCTCCTCAAGTGGTCGCGCCGCTTGACGGTCTAGATATTACACAAAATAGACCCGATTGGTTTTTATTCTTCATTTATTTTTCAGCCAAATTAAATTGCTTTACAGACGATTCAACCTTATATTCTTTATGTAACATTATGTAATATATGATAAAGTTGAGTTCCCTCCTGTTCTGTTACGGCGGCTCGTTAACGTGACGTTGCAGCTTCTCTACAACCGTCAAAAGCGGATGTTTTGACCCAGTTAGTCATTAATTATGAATTATGACTTCATTTGTCAAGCGTTCCTGATGTGAGGTCCCGGGACGGAGGATGTGAGACGTGTACGGATTGTGAGCCCTCTGAGGGTAATATGTGATTTTGGGCTACAAAATAAATGTAATTTAATTAATCTGTTTGTATGAGAACAAAGCAAATACACAGCTTTATTAACAAATATATATATTTGTAAATAAAGCTGTGTATTTTGTATACATGTATATGCAGTAATAAATACATGATATTTATGGAATTAAGAGGAAATACAAACAGTTGGACAAAAAGAAATAAAAAAATGTGGTAAAAGAAATGTGGTATATATATATATATACATACCAAATACTTGACTGATTATTCCTGTATGTATTATTTATTTACTATTAATGCATTTAAATTATTATTAATTTAGATGAGATAAATGTCCTGTGGACAGAATTATACAAAGTAGGAAGAATTATTTGTTTACTACAAACAAACAAATAAAAACCATCAGTGTCATATCAACACGTGTCGGTGCTTTTTAATCCCATTCAGCCTCATCGATGTGTTCAGGTGCGTTCAGGTGCGTTCAGGTGCATCACGTCATTACTTACACTGTTTTCTCAACCCTCAACCTCGAATGATTCACACGCAGTAAAACACGGCAACGCGAACACGCCGCGACACGGAGGACACGTGTGCAGCAGATTGATGAGCGACGCTCCTCCTGCTCTGCAGATGTGAGGATGCTGGAGAGAGGGAGGAGCAGAGGAGGGCAGAGAGAGAGAGGGAGGGAGGGAGGAGGAGGGCAGAGAGAGAGAGAGAGGGAGGGAGGAGGGCAGAGAGAGAGAGAGAGGGAGGGAGGAGGGCAGAGAGAGAGAGAGAGACGGGAGGAAAAGATGTGGATGTTCTGCTCATGAACTGCAGCAACGCGCCTGTGAAATTATTAGCGCAAACAAATGACTTTGGTACATGCAGCCATCGAGCGCCGCTGTGAAGCACCTGGTTTTCTGCAAATGTTTTAAATTTGATAATCCCTCAGAAGTCGGCGGGTGGCGGTGAAAGGTTCAGGGGAACACTCATCTTTGCCGTCTCCCCCGCGGCGAGACGAGGAGATCAATACATTATCATTATATCGGTTTGGAGCTGGAGTCAAGATGACAGACATCCAGCCCTGACCCGCCCAAAGCTCGCCGACACCTTTGAAGCCCATGAGCAAGTCGATCGGTACATTTCTTTACACTTTAAACTGAAATGTGAAGGCTGTGGTTTCCTGGCGAAGAAGTTTGTCGAGTGACGGCAACTATTACAGCAACCGAAAGCAGAAAGACATGAGAGCAACATCCGCGTCTGGCAACTCGCACTACAGCTGGAGACGCAGGCTTAGTTTGGCTTTTTACTTATATTCATGCTAAGCTAAGCTAAGCTAATCGCGTCCTGAGTCCTTCTCTGGACAAATCAATCCGCACAGCAAGCAAATAAGAAACATTACACATTACCAAACAAAATAACTCTTAAACTGGTGTAAAAATGTCGACATGACAGTGATGCTAAGCTAACTCAAAGCTACAATTAGCTAATTCGCAAATAAATGTTACAGTTCCATAAAATAATCTTTTAAATAAACTTGACTTTTAGGGTCAATGGATGCTCAGTTTTAAGTTATAACTTTATCCCTCCGTAATATCACATGTATAGTGTCTTTTCAAAATAAAGTTCAGTCTTCACAGGAAATTAACAGGTTCCGATCGTCACATGAATAATGTTGTTTCAAAGTAAACCTCCGTGTTCACATGAAATGTACAATTTGCCATCTTTACATGCAAAACATTGTCTTTTCAAAATAAAATTTGCCGTTGCCAGTAAATAAATAGTTTTGGCTTGTTACATGCATCGTGTCTTTTCAAAATAAAGTTCAGTCTTTACAGGAAATTAACAAATTCCGATCGTTACATGCAGTGTCCTTTCAAAATAAATTGCTGTGTTAACACCACGTACAATTACCGTTCATTCCATGCATGAAGTGTGTTTTCAAAATAAACTTCTGTGTTCACAGGAAACATGCCATTTACCCTTCCTCCCTCCACTGACCGAGCCTCGGTGTTTTGACGAGAACGGGTCGAGTTGTGGCGATCGGTGATCGGTGATCAGAAACCACGTCTGCAGACGTTTTTCTCAGCGGACGCTCTGTTAGGTCAAAGCAGGAGGAGCACAGGTGTAATTGATCAGATTAATAACCAGTGCATTCCATTCAGGTGATTTCCACGGGCCTGGCGCTGTGCATGCTGGCCCACTGGCAGAGCTCGCTGGAAACTCACTTAATGGAACTGAGTGACCCTGAACGAAATTTGTTTCACCTGTGCTTTTCTGTGAAAACAGATCTCTAGACTTCTGATGCTGGCTGCATCTCATTCCATCATAATTAGTCATCTGTTGTCCATATTACTTCTTCTAATGGCTGGGAAGGATTTCCAAACAATTCCACTTGGGGGCAGTGCCACGGATCGATGGTGGTGGGGAGGTTTCTTGCTGTGGAACTTGTATGGTGGCTACATCTGTAGTGGAAAAGAAAAAACGACGCATGAAAGCCTCAATACTCCCCCCCGAAGCCTTCCAAGGCTGGACGGGCTCCCAGCGAGGAGGAACCCTGTAGAGTCAGCTCCCAAACTCAACAACAACTGGCACACAGGCAGCGCTCGGCCCTTTGTCTGCATGTGTGAGATGGATTTCATCACTTACAACAGTAACCAACACAGCAACACATGGTCGAATCCCTTTCAAAAGCTTTGAATCCACTTCAAAACTCTGTCCTTCAGAACTCTGTCCATCAGAAGGAAGCGTGCATGCGCCTCTTGCATCTCTAATAATCCAGACTGTCCAATACAATTTTTACAAGAGTTCAGTGAATAGAGCAAAAGGTTTTTAGATCTTTCCCTCTCTTCTTACACACACATATGTGCATACATTTCCCGTATTGTTTGATGGGAAATAAAGATAGAGATGAGAGATGGGGAAGAGTCAAGAGGTCGAGGACATGAGTACATCGCCTCTTGGAGAGTCAATCAATCAAACTGCTTTCCTTCCGCCCATAAAAAGCAGCTCAATGAATACTATCCCTCACGCCACACGGCGGGCAAAACTCACAGATCTGCTCTACACATGAGACGCAAGACCGTCTCTTCAAGGAAAAACTCAAAGGCCCCGAACATTACGCATCCTACAACTGTTACACAGCCGAATGTCTCACTGCGTCATTGGTGGCCTGGTGGTTGAGTTACGGCTCCAAGTGTCCATTCAATCATCTGTCTTCGTAGAAGTTCAAAGTGGGATGAGAATGCTTATTTCGCCAATACGTCTATTTCCATTTAATAAAAGATTCCTAAGCCCAGTCGCCAGGAAAACAAAAAAAAGGTTGTCGTTGTAGGTTTCTGTCAACCGCGGATACGTTGAATGTTTCTGCTCGGTAAGGTTGGTGTGAGGGGAGGTGGACGCGTCAAACAAACACAAGACTTTCACCCAGGAGACCGCCGTTCATTTCTCACGTGAAACCAGAAGTAAACGTTGACTTGACGCTTGTTACAAACCGCTCTGTAAGAAAGTCCACTCAGGGGCGGTTGTTGATTTTTTCACGGTAGTCAGGATTTTACTGTTGAAGCATTTAGCTGTTACATTCCATTGTTCTGGTTGTTACATAGTCACGTTACATGGTCATTGTTATGTTATGTTATTTTTTCACAATTGTTACACTATATTGTAACGCTACATTGTTACGATACAGTCAGGCTAAATTTTTACGATACATTGTTACATTGTCATGTTACGTTGTTATGTTACTTTTGTTACGTTATTTTTTCACTTCACGTTGTTATGCTACATTGTTATGCTAAATTGTTACGTTGTTACATTGTAATCGTCATTTTTCCAGGCCACTGAGTTGGGTTTTCTGACTATGTGGAGGCAGCAGAACAAACTGTAAATACAACATTGCATATAATCCCCTGATAAAGTTATTACGCCAATTCACACATCCAGTGGACCCAGAACAACATTAACACTTATTCTGAGGGATGTTTCTGCCCACTTGGGTCGAGTATTCCCTCTCCTTTGAACTTTGTTTGGCTCTCAATCAACTCCAGAGGGAAATATCTGGCTCTTAGCATGTACACGCTCACCTATGTTCACCTGCTAGCGAGTTGCAGAAAAACAGCTGAACAACAGCTGCCTGCTGCAGAGAGAAAGGCCGATGAGAGCGAGCCAACGCAGTAAAGTTTAGGGCTGTAAAACTGAAAACATGAGCTGAAAGAGACTAGAACCCTACATTGACCCTTTTCACATTATACAGACATTTTTATCTATTGTAAGTATAAAAATATTGGTTCCCAGTTAAAAAGCTTTCTAATCCTCAAACACCTTGTGACTGATTTGAGGGCGAACACTTCATAAATCAGGATGAGTTCAGTGATAATGTTTGAATAAATCCATCATCACCTGTTTCATGTGAACATAAATATGATTCAGACTTGAACTTTGTAATAATGTCACTTTAATCTTTAAGAGAAGAGACTACAGGTGAAAATGATTTAAAAAAAAGAAATCTCAAGTTAATCACTTACATTTGAAAATTAAGATTTCCTTTTTAAACGTTTTAAATCATGGCTCCGTTCACAGAGGAGCTGAACAGCGCAGGACCTTCTGCTTTGATTTCTGTGTTTGTGGTGAAGTAAAAAAGGGTTAACAAAAATACTGGGTCAAGCTCGGATGATTGGCTTGTTGACAAGTGCATTGATCAGACCTTCTACTGCGGTGAAGTCGTGATGATTTGTGAATCCTCTATGAGGAGCCTTTGTGGTTTCAAGAGTGGCAACGGGCCAATGTTTCAACAAACTGTTGACTTAGGGGAAAAAGAAACCAAAGAATTATGAAATCCTGTCGTGTGGCAGAAATACATTTTTTACTCTATGATTATTGTCTTGAGTATTTTGACAGGAGAATATTTAAGTGTGAGATGATTTGCTTAAATAGTTTGCATTCTCTCTTCTGACCACCAGGGGGTGACTCCTCTGGTTGAATAGAAGTCTATATAAATGACTCTACTTCTCTTGATGTATTCCCTCAGTAAACATTGTAAACATGAGTTTATGTCTCAATCTCTAGTTTCAAGTCTTCTTCAATACAGCATGATGTTCATTTAGTAGATTATGGTCATTTAGAGTCAAACAGACCATAAAGCAGGGATGCTTTAGGGGCGGGGCTACAAGGTGATTGACAGGTTCCATTCTAAATAACTTCTGTTCATTGGTGGCAGAAAAAACATGGCGACGGTAAAAACCTGTTTCATGAGGGAACGTTGATCAGGTGAACCCTGGAAGTGATTTAGCTGAGCCTGTGCATGACTTGTGCAGCTCCACCTTGCTCCTGTGCATCTCTGCTAGTAGCAGGCAGGATGGAGGACTGTGTTCAGGGATTCCCAGAGAGACCTTTAGGAAGCCACAGGACTTAAACAGCCTGTCTGGGGATTACTGCAGGATCTCCTCAGAGCCGGGCTGACAGAGAAATATGGCCTCCAACACATCCATGCTTCTTTTCTCAGCCGTGGCATGTAAGACGGGCACGTGGGGCTTTTCTTTTCTTTTTTTTTCAAATTTTTAGGATGAAGGGAAGGGAGGTGAAGAGAGGAGAGGCGGAGGGCGGCGTTCCCTCTTTTCCATCAGAGATGCGGAGCGGAGGACTTCTGCCAGCGAGCGGAGCTTTGAAAGTGAAACGTAAGAACGGCGGATCACAGAGGCCAGAAGAAAAATGATATTCTCCTCGTTACGACTCCCCCCGGTCGGGGCCTTTGTTGTGGGGGCTTCTGCTTTTAACTGGAAACAGGTCCCGGCGCCTCCTGTGTTTTGACAGTGTCCCGCACACACACACACACACACACACACACACGTGCATGTGCTCGGGTGTACGGTACGTTTTTTAAGCATTGAAAACCCCTCCATCAGCGCTCCATCCCCTAAAGCCCGGTGACAGCTTGTTAAACCCCCGGTGCCACGTGCAAAGCCGCGCTCTCCGCAGGATCTTTGTCCTCACCTTGTCAGCGCGGGCGGCGGGCGGCCAGGTGCGGGCGGCCAGGTGCGGGCGGCCAGGTGCGGGCGGCGGGCGGCCAGGTGCGGGCGACCAGGTGCGGGCGACCAGGTGCGGGCGGCCAGGTGCGGGCGACCAGGTGCGGGCGGCCAGGTGCGGGCGACCAGGTGCGGGCGACCAGGTGCGGGCGGCCAGGTGCGGGCGACCAGGTGCGGGCGGCCAGGTGCGGGCGACCAGGTGCGGGCGGCCAGGTGCGGGCGACCCGGGCAGGTGGGAAGGCGAAAGCCGCGTCGCAGGTAGGATAACGGAAGCAGAGGAATCCACCGACACATCCCTCCTGCGCACATAAACCTGTCAGCGCCATCCGGTTCTCGCCACCTGAAAAGTGTTTCCACATCCTCAATGAAACTATCAGATATGTCTATATTTTTGAGGAAAAGGGAAAATGAAAGTTTGAAACTTGTGACATTGCCCACTATTATGCATCTGACAATTTTGCCCTTTATCTAGACTGTTAATAAAGATTCAGAGTGTAAATCTTAAGCCTGCTGGCTGCCACAAAGTCCACTTCCCGTTGCAATTAAAAGACACGTTAACGAGACGGTTGGTCTTTATCTCGTTAGCAGACGAGGCGAGGCTTCGGACCTGGAAGCTGCTACGCGTTAAAAATAGATTCATTTCATTTTTCCTCCATAAAGTCACATCGCAGCTGTCTGTTTTTGGATTAAATGTCCTTCTTTTAAATGGAGCGTTTAAAATGAAACACCCCAGAGCCAAGTGCAGCACAACATGTCACTTCATCCTCCGAGAGGTACACACACACACACACACACACAGAAAATACATGCACACACTCTTTCCATTTGCTATCTGATACGGCTTATTTTCCTGGATTTAATGCTTTGTTGAATCAAACAGAAAATGTGTCAAACTAATGTGGCGCCACTTTTCATTTGGTAAATACTCTGTTTCCCCGGTGCCCTGGTCCCATATATTTTTTGGGGAGGGTGGGCAGACCAGCGGGCGTCGGCGCCAAAGCCTTTGGCGAGGTGGGCGTAGATATAGCATGTGAGCACCCATCTTTTTGGGATTAAAGAAAAGGAGGTGATTGACAACTTTTAGCGGAGGCCGGCGGGGAGATTCAGGGACCTCATTTTGATTCACATAAACACACATGCTTACACACAGAAGAAGAAGAAAAAATGCGTGCACATGCATACCCTTCCCGAGCCAACTGGTGCTGAGAAAAGACCGCAGTTTGTCCAGCCTTCATCAGAGCAGGAAGAGTTTAGCATATTGTCTGTAACGCATAACAAATCCTTCGCCCTGCTGCCAAACCCTGCAATCAAAGGCCCAGATTTGACAAAAACAACTGTAGTCTTTCTTGCTGTAAAAACCCAGTTATTTGGGGATGAAGGGTCTTTGGTTTGTACATACAAGAGTCCCAGTAAAACATATTTAACCTTTCGCCTCTTAAATACCAGCTTGAGAGTCTGCTATTGTTGTCTCTCGCTGGTTCTCTTATTGGCAGTGACACAGTCAGTCAGTAAAGTGGTTCGCCTCCATCTTGTTCCACATCTGCTGCATATCATTAAATGGAAAAACCCAGTGAAGAAAGTACTCCTCAAGGCTCTCGGAGCTAAATATACTTTTCCAGTTGCGTTGGGGTTGATTGGGCTCTGAGAAAACGGTGATGGACTTTCTTTGTGTGCAGCTGTCACACATCAGGTGTCTGATTCCCGCCCGGTGACAGGTTCATGTCGCTCTGCAGACGGACCGAGGAGACGGAGCCGTCTGCTTCAACAGACTCAAACACACTTGAATATTTCATTTTTAAATCTGGACTATTATTGCTCATTTAAATAAATATAGTTTCCATGTTTTGAAGTGTGGTTCTTATGAGGTTCTTCTCCACAGACAGTGTATTTTCACAAAGTAATGTTCTGCTGTGGACGTATTTTACAAACTAAAATAATCGATATCACCTTGATTTTCTTTCTGACGGGGAATAAACAATATTATCTGCTCTCATTAAAGCCACAGGTCTCCATTGACAAAACCAGTAACACAGGAGCTGCTGGTCTACTAATGTGTGACTTTGGTGAACCCACACTAACTTACCCCCCAGAGCCCATACATGGGGGATCAGGCGTTCTGGGGTTCCCTCTACCCATTCTCCAAGTAGTCGTATGAACCTCCTATGAGTTCTAATAGTTTTTTTCAGAATTTATTTTTTTTCAGAATTTTTTTTTATATTTTCAAATAACTCACTTTTATACCATATTTTTATGAACTATGAACATCCAGCATGATCTGAGCATAATTTTATCAAGATTCCCCAAAAATGCCTTTTCGAGCCGCCGCAGTGTTGTTCCAACTCCATGGTTCAAGGCCTAAGCAACGACCTACAGAGTTGTACTCAATTGATTTACTCAAAATCACAGTAAAACAAAGCATTAGGGAGTTACCATGGAGTTTTAGTTAAAAAAACTGTGTCGTTCGGTTAAAAAATGTAAGGTATATGTTTGGGGCATGATAAGTACGGAACTTTCTAGCTCTGACGAAGACGTGGGGCGCAGTCTAAACCTCCCACCTTCACAGAAGCCTCCAGTCTCAACAGTCCAGGTGCACACAGATTTTTCAAGCTCGTAGGGTTTCAAAGAGGTCTCGTTTATTGAAATCCAACTTTGTAAAATGTACTTATGAACGCTTTTGTCAAATGTTACGGCCGCCGCCGGCGATATTACGGGGTTTATGTAATTACATCAATTTAACAGTAAGTTTAATTTTTTCTGTTCCGATAGAACTCTTCTCACTAGGCTTTACTGTATTTCAGCAGCTTAAATGAAGTTAATCAACGTTGTGGTTCTGGAGATCCTTTAGGTAACGTCACTTCACTTTTTTTTCTGTCAATAATGGGCGCCGCGGGGCTGAGGGTTAAAGAGCAGCTCCTGTGTTCTGGGATGTAAAATTATTGTTTTTGTCAATGGAGTCTCGTGTCTTTGGTGAGATCAGAGACGGGAGGAAACGCTTGAGTCAAGATAAAGAGGTGAAGATATTCTAAATATAGCCTCTATTTAAACTGATATAGCTTCTTTTAGGAGTCTAAAATACATCCAGCAGAACATCTACTGTTGTAAAACTCTGGAGAAGAACCTCAAACAACCAAACTGCCTTCCTGAGTTGCTCTACATGTTAAGATCTCACTTTCTGCAGAGCAAACACATAATGATGCGGTTGAAATATGTTTCTCTCATTCCTCCAATGAGTCTCCTTAATGAGGCTTGTTGCTCCTCCGTCACTCTGCTAACAGAGGACTTGTTTCCTTCTTTCCTCTGGACTAACTCAGCATGTCGTATTAACGGATTATTCTCAACAGTTTCACATCTGCATCTGCAGCGTTTATTTCGCTTTTACATCAACAGATAATTAGTTACGGCACTACACAACATTTTGTGTGCGCGGCAATCCGCTGGAACTAATACTCCCAACGAGATGGAAGGTGGGAAGCAACGTGTAATACTAATAATAGAAACATAATTAGTATTTTAATACAAATAATCTACAACTAAATACCACAAATGTGGCTCTCTCAATTTACCAAAAAAGCTCTAGATTTTGGCTTAGAGATTTTTCTCCGCCTGCCCATTTCAACGTGTTTTTTTGTGTGACTTTTAGCATCCCATTAGTTTAAAAATGCAACCGTGCTTTGTCTTCCAAAGCAGCTTTCCATTGAGAGATAACATGATTACGTCTTGGATTGAAAGAAACCGAATGATGCAATACTTCTGAAACAAACCAGACCAAGAAAAGATCCCTGACCTTTTTGCTTTAGATCACGAAATAAAAATCCCAGACGACTTTGTTCTCCGAGCTAAACGATATAAATCTATAAAACTTTATGTATCGGCTGAATCTCATGGCAGCGAGTCTGCAGGAATTATAAGTGTGTGCATGTTGCATGTTTCTATTCTCATCCGAGAGAAGACGTGGAGGTCAGAGACTCCACTCAGATGGAGAGATGAGCAACCAATTATATATATACAGTATATATATATATAACTATATATAAACTATAGCGGCCTCTTGAGAGCGAAACCCCCCAAAAAGCGGCTTGATTCTAATTGGTCAGGTTATTACGATGTGCTTTGCATAATCTGCTAGAATGGAATGGGCAGAGCTGATTAGAGAAAAATGTCACAGTGGATTCTCGTTTCAGCGGCAACTGATTGGACCTGAAGCTTTCCGAATGAGCCCCGAGGACACAGGAAAAGTCTCTGGGATGACGAGAGAGGGGGAAGAGGAGAAGAGAGCTGGAGAGCATTGTCATCTCATTATTATTTCATGGAGGCATTAAATCATAAAAGCTTGCAACGATCACGAAAGAATCATTCCAGAGTATTTATTACATTTTGTGAAGTAGAAGAGCAGCGCACCATGAGTTTTATGTGTCTTTTTTATTACTGGGAAGTCTTTGTGTCCCCGAGTCGGGTTCAAGTATTCACCCCAGTAAAAGAGTTCAGGCACGAGGACACAGAGTTATTAGACGAGTCCATCTTCAAACGATTTCTTTTCATTTTTATTATGGAACATTATTTGATTATTCTGAGTCTGAGTGTTTTTTGCTGACGGAGAAAGAGAAAGAAAGACAGAATGACAACAGCAGACACGCTAACGGTCTCTGGCCGGCACTAAAGACAGCAGGAAATCTGCACTGCAGGCAAGAAAAGATGCAAATATGAACAGTTTGGTTGAGGGGGAAACAGCGGAATTGTAAGACATTTGGCATACAATCAGAAGGCCGTTCTTGCTTCTGGCTGCATGTGACGTAAATGTATTAGCGTGAACACGCTACGGGTCACGGAGAAAATAATGTGAGACGGACCACAGGTAGTTTTGTTGTTTTTAAGTTATGGCGGTGACGCATTTTCCAGCATTAATAGCTCTAACTATACAAATATAATGTGTAGATATGCCACAAAATTTAGTTGTATGTGATCCACGTAATCAAGAACCAGACCGCGTTGATGTATTTGTTTCTACTGTACTTACGTAGTTATTTTACCCCAAACCACGATATTGTCCTGAACCTAACAAAGTATTTCACGATCTTTTCCTGAACCTAAATAAATATTTCACGATCTTTTCCTGAACCTAAATAAATATTTCACGATCTTTTCCTGAACCTAACAAAATAATTCACGATCTTTTCCTGAACCTAAATAAATATTTCACGATCTTTTCCTGAACCTAACTAAGTATTTCACGATCTTTTCCTGAACCTAAATAAATAATTCACGATCTTTTCCTGAACCTAACAAAATATTTCAGGATCTTTTCCTGAACCTAACTAAATATTTCATGATCTTTTCCTGAACCTAACTAAGTATTTCACGATCTTTTCAGAAACTTGACTAAGTAGTTTCCTGTGAAGACGGTTCAAGTTTATTTGAACCTAACGAAGGGAAATAGTTACGTGTTGCTGGCTTTCGTCGGAAAAAAGTTTGTGCGATATTACAAACTCAGCGCAGGGGGCAGAATTCTTCATCAGGAGGTCTTCCTCACTCTCCAAGTCCACGTACTCCCTTAAATCTAAACCAAAGCCACTGATGTGACATTGCAAAAAAAACTGCAGAGCCTGGCCTTACGACAGCATATAAGTCTGTTTGACGTTCAAAACACAATTCAACCATAATTATGAACATAAACCATATATATGACTCGAAGGACTCGAAAGTGACTCAAGTGAGCTCTCCAAGTTATGAAAAAATAAATTTGTATATCCCTAGCTTGATGCCACACATGAATGGTGCACCTTTCTGGAAAGCTTACGGCCCACGGAATCCGACAATTCTGCCAAAACCACTGTCAGACAAAGCCTCAGCAAACTGTCAACCACATTGCATTTTTTTTGCATTTTGTAAACCTACGGTTCACAAAATGTGTACTAAATTAATTACTAAAAATATTTAACTTCACTTAATCAAAGTCAAACTTTGCAAAGATACTGTTAACATACAGGGCTATTTTATAGTAAGTTATGATAAGTTATGATTTTTTTTTCTTACCTGTGTTCTATCATCAACTAATAAACCAGTAGCACATATACTGCTATATGAACCTTGTGCTTGAGGAGATATTCTGTATTTAGTATGGGTATGGAAACCATTCAACATTTTTGGGAAAAATGTCTGTGGGGCTTTTTCCTAAACCCAACTAAGTGGGTTTGTTGCCTGAACTTAAGTGTGACCGTTTCACTATACTTGAAACTACTAAAATAACCTGGAAACGCCTTCACAACTATTCCTTACTTAAAAATGTTTTGCATAATTTAAATCTGAACTTGAGTTTTCTTGCTTCTAATCAAAAGAAAATGGAGGAACAATGATCTCTTGTTGACGGCATGTCTCAAACAGATCTGGTCCTCATCGGGACTTTCGCATCAGATGTCTCGCAGATCCACATTTACATTTTTGGACACCGATACGTCAACTAAACTCCTTTTTTGCAAATTGTTGCAATGTGATATGTTTGCTGGATTTGATGCCTTTTAAAAACTAAAAACTTTAAAGTTGGCAACTTGTCTAAAAAGAACTTAAAAAGTTGACTTGATCAGAGGAGAATGTTTTCCCAGGAGGTGAAGAAGAAGAAGAAGTTTCCCTCAAACGAAACCGTAAAGAAGCAGCTGTGTCTAAGAAGTATCACACACACACACATGTCTGCATGATGCTGCATCCAGATAACCAATAGATGGCACACCAGATACCGCTGCGTGTTAATTGGAGACGACAGTAACTGTAACAACACAAAGAGCCGCTGACTGTTTTGACTTTCCACCGCAGATTTGAGAACCAGATATCGAGTCTGTCAAACGGCGCTCCTCTCTCAAGCCTTCCGATGACATGCGTGGTAACGGGGAACAGCTCCGGTGTCGCGCCGCGGGTCGACAGATAAACCACCTTAAAACGGATTCTTCCTCGAAATGGATAAAACAAACTAACAGTTCTCAGTGAGGTACCGCAATGTCGGTCTTCACACATTTACAAGAGGGCGATGTGAACAAACGGGTCAAACAGTAGTCAGAAAGGTCCTTTAGGGGTCTGAAAATACATTATTATTAAAAAACAACAAGGGGTTGTATCACGGTCTCGTGACGAATATAAAATACAACTTAATGATATTTAGCAAAATTACTCTCATGAATCGACACCATTAATAATATAAATGTTCATATCCCTAGCTTTCTGGAAAGCTTACGGCCCACGAATCCGGCAATTGCGCCAAATCCACTGTCATAGATATCCACCACATTCCAGCCAAAAAATTGAAATAAGACTTACTTATGGATGAAACTATATTGCACACGGCCTTGCTTGGTATGTTTTGGTGCATCTGCTTGAGCAAAGCCCCTCTGTTCTGGAACCAGAAGCGTCCAAGGTCCAGGAACAAAGTTAGGGCATTTAGGCTCTCAGCGAATTTAAAACTGCGGTACACGAAATGTGAACTAAATTAATTATAAAAATATTTAACTTCACTTAATCAAAGTCAAACTTTGCATATATTATATATATCATATATCCAGTTCCTCCTTATAGATGGCTGTATTTTAATTCAGTATGAACAGGTTAAACAACAAAATGCCTACATTCACTGAATGATTGATACAATAGGTTTATTATGCAAAATTATTTAACAAACTAAATAATAATAATGAAAGTCATAGAAATATAACTTTATATGCACACACATCCACACACTACATATTTTACAAGACAATCAAACAGAACATTACAATGCAAACTTGTGAACAAAACAGTAACTTAATTCCTGATTTCAATTTAAGTTTCCAGCCAATTTTACTCTGACTTTAAGTGGAGGGTCAATCATCTTATCCTCTACTTCCTTCCACAATGCCTTCTTGATTGTGAATATGCGTCCATCATCTGAGAGCATTGACAGTGTCCCCGACTCGCCCTCGATGTCCATGACGCCCATAGCTCCGATTTCTTCTTCCGAGTTGATCTCCTGTAGAGAGAAACGTATACAGGTACCATTCTGTTAGATATTTCCCCACCTATTACCTATTACCAAAACATCAATCGTACTCCTATACCCTTTTCTTTTTTAATTAATCCGAATAAACTATACGTATGTAACGTTTTTATTTAGCTTCATTGTTTATATTCGTTTTTTTTATTGTCACTTAAGGTCAATTTTTTTTAAACTAAAATGAATGCCTGTTCCAATAATATAAAACAATATAAATGTTTTTTTTTATGATAATAAATACAACAGCAACAACCAAGTAGGCTTACTTTGACCCTTGAAAAAGGGGTGGACTGCAGCTGCACTTCAGATGTTTGTCCCAATCTCAAGCTCGATCTGCACTGCTGCCTCCCTCCACAGGCACACAGGCACCTGTCTTTCTCCCTGTGAAGTGAAATAATATCTTAAATATGTCTGTCTATCTGTGTGTCTCTCTCTGGCCCAATCCCAATCTCCCCCCTAAACCCTCAAACCCTGAACCCTCAGGGACTTAGTGGTTGAGTGTGAGAGGCTTTAGGGCTTGATGGTGTAAATATGAATGGGACGGCACTTTGCTGCAACATATGACGTGACTACAGAACAGTCATTTTAAATAATCTATTTACTTGTTTTTGTCAAAAAGAAATGTTCGATGAATGTAAAACAAATATTATTATATATAATTTCTGCTTGCATTCCTCTGATTTCATGTGTTTTCATGTTCCATCTTTAATCCGTAATGTTGTAGTGTAAATCATTACAGATTACAGTCAATGCACAGACGCGATAAATTGCGTTAAAGTGTTTTTTCCGCAGGGCGGCGCAAATAGCGCGTTTTCCGCGGGGCGAACAGAGCGTTTGACGCGGCGCGAATTCACGCAAGTTGAAATTTTCCAACTTCGGAGAAAAAAACGCGTGTTGCAAAGTTGCGTCAGCCAATCAGCGTTGAGAAGCTCCGCCCGTCACCACCGCCGTCCTGCCGTCGCTGAATCAAACTGCTGCTCCGCCTGAAGTAGTGCTGGTAGCGGCTTCATTCAGACGCTGTTGTGGGACTACGGATAAAATTAGGAACCCAGACACCATGGAGTTTGATGTTCCCACGTATGTGGAGTTTACACAAGTATAAAGCATAACTAGTGGCTATTTCCATGGTGGATGAAGGAAACAGTAACTGTTTTACGGAGATAAGCCAGACGCAGTTCCTGGAGCAGTCGGTGAAATTCACTGAGCTTTGTGCGGCTCCAATGAAGAGCTTTAATTACTCTCTAGAACCAGACCATCTTCTCTCTGGTGGTCTGTTTACTGATGGAGGTATATAGAGGACCAGGACTACAATGAGGTCTATAGAGGACCAGGACTACAATGAGGTCTATAGAGGACCAGGACTACAATGAGGTCTATAGAGGACCAGGACTAGACTGAGGTCTCTAGAGGACCAGGACTAGACTGAGGTCTATAGAGGACCAGAATGACACTAAGGTCTATAGGGGACCAGGACTACACTGAGGTCTATAGAGGACCAGGACTACACTGAGGTCTATAGGGGACCAGGACTAGACTGAGGTCTATAGAGGACCAGGACTACACTGAGGTCTATAGGGGACCAGGACTAGACTGAGGTCTATAGAGGACCAGGACTACACTGAGGTCTATAGAGGACCAGGACTACACTGAGGTCTATAGAGGACCAGGACTACACTGAGGTCTATAGGGGACCAGGACTACACTGAGGTCTATAGAGGACCAGGACTACACTGAGTCTATAGAGGACCAGGACTACACTGAGGTCTATAGAGGACCAGGACTACACTGAGGTCTATAGGGGACCAGGACTACATGAGGTCTATAGAGGACCAGGACTAGACTGAGGTCTATAGAGGACCAGGACTACACTGAGTCTATAGAGGACCAGGACTAGACTGAGGTCTATAGAGGACCAGGACTACACTGAGGTCTATAGGGGACCAGGACTAGACTGAGGTCTATAGAGGACCAGAACTACAGTGAGATGGTTCAGGACCAGTCAAAGTTCCTCTCTGTAATATTAAGTCAGGCTTGAGTTTTCGTTTGGTTTAAACACTCAGAAAACCTTTTGTCAGGAGAAGCAGAAATAAATAAAAGTGTATTGAGCTTAAACGACTCACTTCTCAACGAGCCGCTTCATGTCATGTCCAGTTAAGCTTCTCCTGCAGGACGCTGACTCAGACTCTGACTCCTGCATTTGAACACATCAGGTTCTTTTTACAATAACTTCACAGGATGGGGCTCAAAAAAACAACCTGTGGACACGTGAATGAAGAGAACACACTTGACATTTAACAGAAAAGTGAGGAAGTTTATGTGCGGCATGGAGACCAAAGTGAAAGTTAACACAGGGTTCTTCCGGTCATGGAAAACCTGGAAAAGTCATGGAATTTTAAAATGGTCATTTCCAGGCCTGGAAAAGTCCTGGAAAAATATCACTCCAACACATGAGAATAACTTACAAAAACACCAATAATTAATTTTTCTCATAATTTTCAAAGGGTTTAAAAGTCTATACTTGCATTTTCTAATTCAGACTCAGAATCATCGGGTTCTCTAAGTGAGGTCCGTGGACCCCCAGGGACCCGTGGTCCTGTGTCAAAAGGGGGTCCATGGAATAATTAGCAAAATTATGAAAATCTGCTGTATCATCGATGGGAACTGTTTACCAATAAAACAAGAATATTGTTGTCATGTTGTTCAACATGGGGTATTTTTGTGAACACGTAATTTCCACACAACGGAATTGGTTGAGGCCTTTATTTGTGGTTAAAAGGCTCAAAAAGATCGTCATTTTTTTGGGGCGTAATATTCACATTCTGTGTTAAAGTATTCAGGATAAAATATGGTCTGTTAATTAACTGGTAACTTTAAAGACCTGGATTCATTCTGTATAAATGTTGTCTTCTGTTGGTTTTCTAAAAAGCTTTTAAGTTGAATTACTGCACGTTACAACGCGAGTAAAAACCACGTTCAGCAACATTCAATAACTCTGAATAATAAAGGATGAGCTCATTGTATCTTAATGTGTTTTCCAACGGCATCTCAAATGTGCAGCAGGGTCGGCGTGGGCTTCAGAGAACCGCTGTTTTAAACCACGACCGTCTTCATCTCCGCTTTTAGAACGCTGCGATTAGCGTAGTTCAATCATTCATTTGATTTTTATTGAGTGTGAAGTGAAGTCATGTATTTATTTAGCCCTCATGATCACACATTTGTCTAATTTGTTACAAACAAAACAACACAATTAAACCGTCGACTCTGAGAGCATACGTTCCAATGAATGAGGCTCTAAGAACAAGGAGGTTGTTTTTCTTAAATCATTAATAACTGTGATGCTTTATTGCTCCTTTTGTTGTTGAAAAACAGCTTTTTTTTAAATGAGTCAGACCCACAGCAGACGTCACGTTCTCCTCCGTGTGTGTGAAGTAAAATAAAAAACCTTGATGGACAGCCGGCTCAGGATCCATCGTGTGAATGTGCGGCCTTGTGTGCGTGGACCCTGCAGTATTTAGTCTGATAATAAACCCGGCAGAGACAAAGAGGTGGAGGAGCCGGGAGCCTCGCCAGGGCACGATAACACCTTTAACAATTCAACACACATGTGCCGCGGCGTGCTGGGCCCAGTTCTACGCCTTCGGGGCGACAGAGCCTCCGCCAGCATGTGGAAGAGGTTTTCCACTCAGCTGAAGTCCCAGTATTCCTCCAGTACGGCGGTCCCCTGGAGCCACATCGAGGCATCGAGGCCAGCTGCGGATTAACACAATTTGCACCTCCTCCTCGGTGCAGGTAACACCCGCACCTCCCAGCTGGAGGTCCAGATCGAGCCCCTTTAGCTCCTTTAGCCCCTTTAGCTCCTTTAGCTTATTTAGCTCCTTCAGCCCCTTTAGCTCCTCTCGCCCCTTTAGCTCCTTTAGCCCCTTTAGCTCTTTTAGCTCCCTTGGCTCTTTTAGCCCCATTTAGCTCCTTTGGCCCATTTAGCTCCTTTAGCCGTTTAACTCCTTCAGCCCCTTTAGCTCCTTCAGCCCCTTTAGCTCCTTCAGCCCCTTTAGCTCCTTCAGCCCCTTTGGCTCCTTTAGCCATTTAGCTCCTTTAGCCCCATTTAGCTTCTTTAGCTCCTTTGACCCCTTTAGCTCCTTCAGCCCCTTTAGCTGCTTTAGCTCTTTTATCTCCTTTAGCTACCTTGGCTCCCTTAGCGCCTTTAGCTCTTTTACCCCCTTTAGCTCTTTTAGCTCCCTTGGCTCTTTTAGCCCCATTTAGCTCCTTTGGCCCATTTAGCTCCTTTAGCCCCTTCAGTTCCTTTAGCCGTTTAGCTCCTTTAGTCCCATTTAGCTTCTTTATCTCCTTTGGCCCCTTTAGCTCCTTTAGCCCTTTAGCTCCCTTAGCTCCTTTAGCCCCATTTAGCTTCTTTAGCTGCGTTAGCTCTTTTATCTCCTTTAGCTACCTTGGCTCCCTTAGCTCTTTTAGCCCTTTTAGCTCCCTTAGCTCCTTTAGCTTTTTTTTCTCCTTTGGCCCCTTTAGCTCCTTTAACCTCTTTAGCTCCTTTAGCCCCATTAGCTCCACTTCTGCGTCGGTGAAATATACACACACACACACACACACACACACATATATATATAAACACGGTTTTGTTACCAAAAGGTACTACATTCACCGAGAGTAAATTCAATTCAAGCGCAGTAATGAAATGAGAGAGAATCTGATTTAGCCATCACTGCCCCCCTGTTTTAAAATGCTTGAGCAACTTCTCGGGGCGTTTTGTTTCGGCGGCGGCGAGCTGAGACACTGAGGCATTCATATTGCTGCCATCGATCCGTCACTCACGGGCAGAGACCCTATCACAACAAGCTGCTGATATCAAAGGTCGGGACATCTGTGTTGTATATGTTCAGACCCTCAAAACACCTGTCGGGTCCACACTCACTTCACGACTTTGACGTTTCCAGAGTCTCTCTCACAAATATGTTTTTCTCTGCAGCCTTTGTCTCTTATATTGGATCAGATCAGACTCTTTCATATGAGCCAGCTGACATTAATGGCAGCCATTCACGCTTTGGGTTAGTTATGTAAATAGTGTTTATTTAGCTTTAAAAGCTTTTAAGTCCTCGAAGACAGATGCTCAGAATGTGCTTAATCTGACAATTCATTTCTCAATTAATTGGGTTTTGTTTGTTCTCTAAATGTCAAAAAATGGGTAAAACTGTCGATCCGTGTTTTTAAATCATCAAGATGACGTCATCACGTCTCAGAGGAGAAACAAACCAAAGATATTGATGCTGGAACTGTTTGAACTCAGTTTAGAGATTATTAACTCGTCCAAAGGACTTGCGGGCAGAACACCACTTCTGTTGCAACACGTGCACACACACACATGCACACACACACACATGCATACACACATGCACACACATACATGCACACACATATGCACACATACATGCACACATACATGCACACACATATGCACACACACATGCACACTTACATGCACACATACATGCACACACATATGCACACACACATGCACACACACATGCGTACACATACATGCACACACATGTACACATACATGCACACACACATGCACACACATACATGCACACACATGTACACACACATGCACACACATATGCACACACACATGCACACACATATGCACACACACATGCACACACATGTACACATGCACACACACACATGCACAAACATATGCACACACACACATGCACACACATACATGCACACACGTGCACACACACACACGTCGGTTATGACGTCGGCTGTAAAACAACGTTCATGACGTTTAGGAATATCAAAAACAAAGAGAGGACAAAGGTTTGCAGGAGGAGGAGACGAAAAAAGGGAAGGAGGGAAGGTGAAGCGAGGTGGATGGAAGGAAAGGAAGGTGAAGCGAGGTGGATGGAAGGAAAGAGGATAGAAGGGAGGAAGGAGAAGAGTCTGTCGCTACAAACAGGTTGAACTTTTGTTTTTTCGGCACACAGGGAGAGAGATGAAAAGAGAGAGAGAGAGGCAGAGAGTGAGTGAGAGAGAGAGAGAGAGGCCAGGATTCAGAGTGCTGACGAGATGGTTAGCTGGTGTTGAGCCACAATGGGCGGAGCTGCCCTGTGACACGAGCTGTCAAATGAGAGAGGAACCTACACCAGAGGCCTGCCGAAGACAAACAACGCTCAGGGGAAGACAAACAACACAAACAACGCTCAGGTGAAGACAAACAACACAAACAACGCTCAGGTGAAGACAAACAACACAAACAACGCTCAGCTGAACGTAAGACTCTCTTCCTTCTCTTTATCAGATTCTACCGTTCACCTGTTACACGTTCCATCAGGTAAACATTCACCAACACGTATCAGCCTCTAACAGAAGCTGGCTGAAGCTTCACACACACACACACACACACACACACACACACACACACACACACACACACACACACACACCAGGTATTCTAGAAGCCCACCTGGACAATGTGCTGCTTTCACAGAGGCTCTCATTCATCACACACACAAACCAACAGACAGCAGTAAGTTAAACTCTTCTTCTTCTTCACGTAAATATCATAAACAAGTTTATTTATGTATTTAAAAGCAGAACGTTCCTGCTAAATTACACATGTGAGAGTTCAAATATTATGTTACATGTGTTTTATAATTAGAACTATTTTCTTAAATACAGAAATATAGTTAAATTAAAAATGTTTACCTCAAACATCTTTTTATTTAACTGTAATGTTCATACATCGTTCATGTTAATTCAGATATATATACATATGTGTTAGAGTAATTATTCCTTTTCTTTGGTAATGTTCTTCTGTATGGCTTTAATTTGAGTTCAGATTTATTTAACATATTTAAAGCAATTATTTTAATATAAAACTTTCATTTCAATCCAGATATATTGTACATGTATTTATATACTTTTGTCCTTTTCTCGTAATGTTCTTCTAAGCAGCTTCTATAGTACTTTTTCACATCATTTCAATTCAGATAATGTTGTACATATTTTTACAGCATGTATTTCTTGTTTCTGTAATTTACTTCTACACTGATTCTATTCTAATTCATATATATTGTACATATTTGTTTGGTGTTTTTCCATGTTTTCATTGTACTTTTACTTTATTTATTTGTATTTTGTATCTCTTTTTACCCGACTATGTTTATGTTTTGAACCAAATACCTCAAAGTAAATCCCTTTTGGGTTAAATGTACTTCTGATTCTAGTGTAACCTACGTGTAGTACACGCAGTACACGGTGTAGTACTCTGTGTAGTGTACACTGTGTACTACAGTAACAGGCCTGCGTCATGTTTTCTTCATGTTGCTTCAGAGCAGACGTTCCTTCAGCGCTGCACTGCCCTCTAGTGTCACAGTACATGTACATGTACTACAGTACATGTACATGTACATGTACTACAGTATATGTACTGTACTACAGTATATGTGCATGTACTGTAGTACTACGTCGCCTGAAAGTTCACTGGGAAATAAATAATAATAATAAATAATGTTAAAGTTTATTTATATAACTTATCAAAATCAGCGATTGCAAAGTGCTTCAGGCTATTAAATAAAAACGGACACAAGTTTACAAAACATACAAATAAACATAAATGTACACATACATTCCCACATAGACACACACACACACACACACACACACACACACACACACACACACACACACATATGTTTGCCTTCTTATCAATATGTTTCAAATCTAACTCTAACTCTAAGAATATATACATAATATGTCAAATATATTGCAGCACGTACATCTGCTGTGTTGTAGTACTCTGTGTACTTTAGGAGTAGAAGTGTGCAGGGTTGGTGATTTGTATATATAGGGCCTTTAAACTGGAGGTAGTATTTATAGTAGTTGTGGTAGAAGTACTCGTTGCAGTAAACATAATAATAGCAGTTTCTTGCATTAGGGAAATGAATATTTGAGGTTGTAGTATTAATCTTTAAAAGTACAACAATTCCATAAACATAGTCAATAAAGATATCATCTCCCTCCAACAACGCTGCGTTTCTCATTCTGTTTTTTTACTCATTAGGACGTGAAATAGTGCAAGTTATTGGGTTATTATTACAGCAGCAGTGCTAGTTGTATTAGTTTGATGGTACATGCTTTGTGGAAGCAGTAGTACTAGGAGTACTAGGAGTACTAGGAGTATCGCTGATGGTACTTTGTGTTTGCGTTCCAGGTTATGAGTCGGTCCAGAGAGAAGAAGTTCTGCTGAGAGAGAATGAACATTTGTAATCGGTGAGTAAAACGTCCTCTTCCTTTAACACGGAAAATACTTTTATAAAGGTAGTACAGTTTACACACAACAACAGCTGTTAGTATTATAATTATAATATCATTTCCATTATATTATAAAACAGTGAAGTATATAAATACAAAGTGGTAATATCCAAGCCTCCCTGAAGGCACCGCAGCGTCAGTTGGTCTCCGGTTGGATCCCTTCATCCCTTCCTTCCTTTCCTTACTTATTAACGTGAGAACTTATGAGAACCTAAAACCACCTGACGTCTCTCACCTGTGAACGTTGAGCCGACTGAGAGGAGGACTCAGCTGTAAAGGTGTGTTAGTTAACAGCTGATCAAGGTCTGTGACATCATCAAGGTCTGTGACATCATCTGCCTGTCCAGATAGAGTTCATTCAACTTTTCTATTATATATATATTTATTTATTTGTAGCTTTTTTAAATGAACGTATACCTGTTGTAGGTATAGATCCCAGAGTTCCCACTAGACATGGTGGTTGTATTGATATAGTTTTTGTTGTTATAACTACAATTTTCTATTTAAAAATCTTATTTTTTTGTACTTCTGTTTTAGTACCTGCCTCCCCCTGCTGTCCAATTTTACATGTTAAATATATTGTATTCATTTTAAATAATGTAATTGTTTTTTAACATTTTAAAAATGTAATTATAAAATAATATTAAAAAAGAAACCAGCTCCCCAAATCTCCCAGGGAAAAAATAAAAAAAAGCTTAAGAAAAAGTGGATAAGAACTTTATTAAGTGAAATTATTTAATTCCTATTATATAACAATTTTGACATACTCTTTAAACCATGTATTTGACATGTATTTACTTGTAATGGAATATTTTCATCTTTACACTGTGGTATCGCAACGGTCTGACCAAATGTTCTCCAGTTGTGTGTGTGTGTGTGTGTGTGTGTGTGTGTGTGTGTGTGTGTGTGTGTGTGGGCCTCTCGTACACACGCTCTCTCTGGCCCGCTAGTCATTATATCGCGTATAGCCGGAGTCGCCATCAGCACATTTCCAGCTGGTGAACACAATGAGAGCACAGAGGTCACCCTGGGGTCACCCAGCGGGCTTTCACAGAGGCTCGGGGGTTTGATCCCGACCGGCACAAAGGCTCCACGCGGCCACGCGGACTCGTCTCTGTTTCACACCGAAGGAGAGGAAACTAGTCGTTTTCTCTCAAAAAGTCGTTTTGTAACTCGCTCAGATGTCAGAGTGGTGAGTTCATGGAGGACGAGGTCATCCTCAGTGAGGAGCTGATGATGCAACACCCGTCCTCCATGGCGTCATGACATGTGAGCTCATGTCATGTGAGGTCATGACATGTGAGGTCATGACATGTGAGGTCATGACATGTGAGGTCATGACATGTGAGGTCATGACATGTGAGCTCATGTCATGTGACCTCATGACATGTGAGCTCATGACATGTGAGGTCATGACATGTGAGGTCATGACATGTGAGGTCATGACATGTGAGGTCATGACATGTGAGGTCATGACATGTGAGCTCATGTCATGTGACCTCATGACATGTGAGCTCATGACATGTGAGGTCATGACATGTGAGGTCATGACATGTGAGCTCATGTCATGTGACCTCATGACATGTGAGCTCATGACATGTGAGGTCATGACATGTGAGCTCATGACATGTGAGGTCATGACATGTGAGGTCATGACATGTGAGCTCATGACATGTGAGGTCATGACATGTGAGCTCATGACATGTGAGGTCATGACATGTGAGCTCATGACATGTGAGCTCATGACATGTGAGCTCATGACATGTGACCTCATGTCATGTGAGCTTATGTCATGTGACCTCATGACATGTGAGCTCATGACATGTGAGCTCATGACATGTGAGCTGATGACATGTGAGCTCATGACATGTGAGCTCATGTCATGTGACCTCATGACATGTGAGGTCATGACATGTGAGCTCATGACATGTGAGGTCATGACATGTGAGCTCATGACATGTGAGCTCATGACATGTGAGCTGATGACATGTGAGCTCATGACATGTGAGGTCATGACATGTGAGGTCATGACATGTGAGCTCATGACATGTGAGGTCATGACATGTGAGCTCATGACATGTGAGCTCATGACATGTGAGCTCATGACATGTGAGCTCATGACATGTGACCTCATGTCATGTGAGCTTATGTCATGTGACCTCATGACATGTGAGCTCATGACATGTGAGCTCATGACATGTGAGCTGATGACATGTGAGCTCATGACAGATTGAGTCATGAAGCTCAACGTCTTTGCATTTAAAGTTTGTTTTCTAGCAGTTGGATCCTGCAGCTATTTGTCTCACAAAACGACAAATCCAGTTTCCAGATGACGGAGGAGGGAGAGCCGTGACTGGAAACATATAACTGATCATGTTTTACATTATGTTTATTTTATTTTTTTATTGTAAGAAAAAAGACAATACATAGACATAACACTAAGAGGACGACAAAACAATGAGACACAAGCCAGCAAAACATCATATATTCAGTGTATGGAAGAACGGTGTGTGCGTGAGTGTGCATGTGTGTGCATGTTTGCGTGTGCTTGTGTGTTTGCGTGTGCCTGTGTGTTTGCGTGTGCCTGTGTGTTTGCGTGTGTGTGTGCGTGTTTGCATGTGTTTTTTATCTCGTACACATGTATGCATGTATGTGTGTATGCATGTATGTGTGTATGCATGTATGCGTGTATGCATGTATGCATGTATGTATGTATGCATGTATGCATGTATGCATGTATGTGTGTATGCATGTCTGCGTGTATGCATGTATGCTTGTATGCATGTATGCATGTATGCGTGTATGCATGTATGCGTGTATGCATGTATGTGTGTATGCATGTCTGCGTGTATGCGTGTATGCTTGTATGCATGTATGCGTGTATGCATGTATGCGTGTATGCATGTATGTGTGTATGTGTGTATGCATGTATGTGTATATGCATGTATGTGTGTATGCATGTCTGTGTGTATGCATGTCTGTGTGTATGCATGTATGTGTGTATGTGTGTATGCATGTATGTGTGTATGCATGTATGTGTATATGCATGTATGTGTGTATGCATGTCTGTGTGTATGCATGTATGTGTGTATGTGTGTATGCATGTATGTGTATATGCATGTATGTGTGTATGCATGTCTGTGTGTATGCATGTATGTGTGTATGTGTGTATGCATGTATGTGTATATGCATGTATGTGTGTATGCATGTCTGTGTGTATGCATGTATGTGTATATGCATGTCTGTGTGTATGCATGTATGTGTATATGCATGTATGTGTGTATGCATGTCTGTGTGTATGCATGTATGTGTGTATGCGTGTATACATGTATGTGTGTATGCGTGTATGTGTGTGTGTATGCGTGTATGCATGTATAACTGTATGCATGTATGTGTATATGCATGTATGTGTATATGCATGTCTGTGTGTATGCATGTATGTGTGTATGCGTGTATGCGTGTATGTGTGTATGCGTGTATGTGTGTGTGTATGCGTGTATGTGTGTATGCGTGTATGTGTGTGTGTATGCGTGTATGCATGTATAACTGTATGCATGTATGTGTGTATGCGTGTATGCATGTGTGTGTATGCGTGTATGCATGTATGAGTGTATGCATGTCTGCGTGTATGCATGTATGTGTATGTGTGTATGCATGTATGTGTGTATGTGTGTATGTGTGTATGCATGTATGCATGTATGTGTGTATGCATGTATGTGTGTATGCATGTATGTGTGTATGTGTGTATGCATGTATGTGTGTATGTGTATGTGTGTATGCATGTATGCATGTATGCATATATGTGTGTATGCATGTATGTGTGTATGCATGTATGTGTGTATGTGTGTATGCATGTATGTGTGTATGTGTGTATGTGTGTATGCATGTATGCATGTATGCATATATGTGTGTATGCATGTATGTGTGTATGCATGTATGTGTGTATGTGTGTATGCATGTATGTGTGTATGTGTGTATGCATGTATGCATGTATGCATATATGTGTGTATGCATGTATGTGTGTATGCATGTATGTGTGTATGTGTGTATGCATGTATGTGTGTATGTGTGTATGTGTGTATGCATGTATGCATGTATGCATATATGTGTGTATGCATGTATGTGTGTATGTGTGTATGCATGTATGTGTGTATGTGTGTATGCATGTATGCATGTATGCATATATGTGTGTATGCATATATGTGTGTATGCATGTATGTGTGTATGCATGTATGCATGTATGTGTGTATGCATATATGTGTGTATGCATGTATGTGTGTATGCATATATGTGTGTATGCATGTATGTGTGTATGCATGTATGCATGTATGCATATATGTGTGTATGCATGTATGTGTGTATGCATATATGTGTGTATGCATGTATGTGTGTATGCATGTATGTGTGTATGCATGTATGCATATATGTGTGTATGCATATATGTGTGTATGCATGTATGTGTGTATGCATATATGTGTGTATGCATGTATGTGTGTATGCATGTATGCATGTATGCATATATGTGTGTATGCATGTATGTGTGTATGCATATATGTGTGTATGCATGTATGTGTGTATGCATGTATGTGTGTACGAGGGTTTCAATTAGATTTCATGCCAAAAAAGACAAAATGTGAGAGTCAATAGACATTTGAGTGCTGACTCCAGGTACATGCTCGTCTCCAACATGTCTGATGAGGAGATGCTACGATGTGTCGTCGTCACGGTGACCCTCTGTCTCCTCAGAGAGGGAGGTCGCTGTGCAGAGATGGCGATGGTGTGCCTGACGGACTTCGAGGAGTATGCCAAGGAGCATCTCTCCAAGGCCACCTGGGATTATTACGCAGCCGGAGCGGACGAGTGCTGCACGCGGGACGACAACCTGCTGGCTTACAAAAGGTGCAGTGAGACGTTCAATGTCACCTCAAATACGCCGTATATGTGTGCACTGAATAACATCATCTAAGATCAGGGACACGGCCTGCAGAGAGACTTCAGGCGGCTGTAACTGGTTTCTGTTTTTACACTTTGTGTGAATGTGCCTCATTTATATAAAGTTACACTTTAGCCGCTGCTGGTCCTGCACTGGTGCTGCACCACCTGCTGGGAATGAGGAACTGGTTTGAAGGTTGCATTACCGATGGGACGAAAACACAAGGTCATGATTTTTATCCTGTCAGAAGATTTCCTGTCAAGTTTCCTAATGTCTCCATAAAGACTAAAATACTGTGATGGCTCTGTTACTAAGGAGGATCTGTTTGTGCGTTTGGGGATCAGGTTAGACATCCCATAAATCTCCTCCTGCAGGAATACAGGTTGGGTTGCATCTCGCAAAGATGATCTCAAGCTCGGAGCTGTGGGGAAACTTGTCATCTCAAGGATCTTTATTTATTAAGATCCTGCAATGCTTTGATTTGGTTCCATGAAACAGGTTTTGTTTTGCCGGACTGGACTCCAGCTGGGACCCGAACCCTCCGGCCCTGTGACGTTTTTAAACGTTTCCCCGTGCTTCCCATCCAGGATCCGCCTGAGGCCTCGCATCCTGCGCGACGTGTCGGTGAGCGACACCCGGACCACGGTGCAGGGGACGGAAATCGCCTTTCCGGTCGGCATCGCGCCCACAGCCTTCCACTGCCTGGCCTGGCACGAGGGAGAGGTGGCCACCGCGCGGGGTGAGTGGGAGTCGAACCCAGAACCAATGACCCCGTGACCTTCTGCAGGGTTCTTACGCTCATGGAAAACCTGGAAAAGTCATGGAGTTTTAAAATGGTTATTTCCAGGCCTGGAAAAGTCCTTGAAAAAAATAAAACCCCAAAAGTTTAGTAAAAGTCATGTAAATGTGTTATATTCATGTGTTCATGTAAATGTGTTATATTCATGTGTTCATGTAAATGTGTTATATTCATGTGTTCATGTCGTTCATTTACGCTGAGTTTGAAATAATGAATATGCTTTTAAAAGAAAGACTCAAAATATAAGCAGGCATACATACAGGCATCTATATAAATGTTTATTCTTTTCATCAAACTATTGTCTCATTCATTTGAGTCATTTAAGGTTTACTGTATGCTTTGTGTTCTCATTGTTAGTTTAAATACTACGTTTACTCACTTTTTACTCTTTACACCCAGACTTCACTAAATGTTTGTCATGGACATTTGGTTTAAAGTCATGGAAACCCACTGGTCAGAATGTGTGACCTTCTGCGTGTCAGAGAGTAACTCCTCCTCCTCCTCCTCCTCCTCCTCCTCCTCCTCCTCCTCCTCCTCGTCCCCACAGCCACCGAGGCGCTGAACACCTGCTACATCACCAGCACGTACTCCACCTGCTCGGTGGAGGAGATCGTGGCGGCGGCGCCGGGCGGCTACCGCTGGTTCCAGCTGTACGTGTACCGGGACCGGAAGCTGTCGGAGCAGATCGTGCACCGCGTGGAGGCGCTGGGCTACAAGGCGCTGGTGCTCACCGTGGACGTGCCGTACACCGGCAAGCGCCGCAACGACATCCGCAACCAGTTCAAGCTGCCGCCGCACCTCAAGGTCAAGAACTTTGACGGAGTGTTCCAGGTACTTGTTTAAGGACTTTGATGGAGGGTTCCAGGTACGTGTTTAGGGACTTTGACGGAGTGTTCCAGGTACTTGTTTAAGGACTTTGATGGAGGGTTCCAGGTACGTGTTTAAGGACTGGAGTGTTCCAGGTACGTGTTTAAGGACTGGAGTGTTCCAGGTACGTGTTTAGGGACTTTGATGGAGGGTTCCAGGTACGTGTTTAAGGACTTTGATGGAGGGTTCCAGGTACGTGTTTAGGGACTTTGATGGAGGGTTCCAGGTACGTGTTTAAGGACTTTGATGGAGGGTTCCAGGTACGTGTTTAAGGACTTTGATGGAGGGTTCCAGGTACGTGTTTAAGGACTTTGATGGAGGGTTCCAGGTACGTGTTTAGGGACTTTGATGGAGGGTTCCAGGTACGTGTTTAAGGACTTTGATGGAGGGTTCCAGGTACGTGTTTAAGGACTTTGATGGAGGGTTCCAGGTACGTGTTTAAGGACTTTGATGGAGGGTTCCAGGTACGTGTTTAAGGACTTTGATGGAGGGTTCCAGGTACGTGTTTAGGGACTTTGATGGAGGGTTCCAGGTACGTGTTTAGGGACTTTGATGGAGGGTTCCAGGTACGTGTTTAAGGACTTTGATGGAGGGTTCCAGGTACGTGTTTAAGGACTTTGATGGAGGGTTCCAGGTACGTGTTTAAGGACTTTGATGGAGGGTTCCAGGTAAGTGTTTAAGGACTTTGATGGAGGGTTCCAGGTACGTTCTCGAGGAACCTGGAACATAAAGTATTGAGAGAAGAGGAGACTGAAGTCCAACTTTACCAGAACACACAAAACAGAGCTAGAGAAGGACATCGGTTCCATCCCACACAAAGAAGGGTTGACTAGAAAGGAGTGAATACTCAGACCCAAGTGGTGTTTTATCTCCGCCATGTTGGCTCATGAGATCGGTTGTGTGCGTGCTTGAGGGAATGTGTGTGTGAGTGTGAGTGTGTGTGTGTGTGTACATGAGTGTGTGTGTGTGCATGAGTTACTGTGTGTGTGAGTGAGTGTGCATGAGTGTGTGTGTGTGCGTGAGTGTGTGTGCGTGTGTGTGCATTAGTGTGTGTGTGCGTGAGTGTGTGCATGAGTGTGTGCGTGCGTGAGTCTTTGTGTGTGTGCATTAGTGTGTGAGTCTTTGTGTGAGTGTGTGTGTGAGTCTTTGTGTGAGTGTGTGCGTGAGTTTGTGTGTGAGTGTGCGTGTGTGTGAGTGTGCGTGAGTGTGTGTGTGCGTGAGTGTGTGTGTGTGTGCACCTCTGCATCTGTCCTCTGCTATTCTGTCTTCCTGCTGCAGAAATCGTTGTGCGATATCTTGTTTCCAGTTGTGATTCTTCGGTTTCTTTGTTCTCAAACAGTCTCAGTAGACTTGAAGCCATTGGCTCTTGAAAAGTTTAAGAGCCAATGAAGACGTCTGCATAGATACAGAGACAGAGTTCTGTTGTCTGTTGTCTAGACTTCGGGGTTGTGTTGAGTTCACCTTTCTTTTAGTTTGTACCGTCACATCAGATGTAAAATGATAAACACAACATCCCTTCCATAGAACTACTTTTCTTTATTGTTGGCTTAAGGATGACATCATTAAGATGACAGTACTTTGGAAGCAGTGGAGCCCGTTGTGCGTGTCGTTGACCCTCTTGTGCGTTGCACCTGGTCTCCCCAGCAAGAGGCCGTGGCCGCGGAGGAGTACGGCATCCCGGCCAACACCTTGGACCCGTCCATCAGCTGGAAGGACGTGTACTGGCTGCAGTCCATCACCCGCCTGCCCATCATCATCAAGGGGATCCTCACCAAGGAGGATGCCGAGCTGGCGGTGGAGCACGGCGTGCAGGGCATCATCGTGTCCAACCACGGGGGCCGGCAGCTGGACGGAGGCCCGGCCTCGGTACGACAGATATATGTATATATATGTATATATATATATATATACATATATATGTATATATATATATACATATATATATATGTATGTATATATATACATATAAACCACTGCAGAGCATTTAGCTTCTAATGGTTATAGAAGGAGACGGCAGCGTATAAATATACGTCAATAAATTTATATATATATATATATGTCAGATGGCAAGAACACAGCCCAGCTACAGGATCAATAATAGTTGTAGTAATAGAACAAGAAACAGCAGTAGTAATAAACATTGAAGTGAACAGAAAACAGCAGTAGTAATAAACATTGAAGTGAACAGAAAATAAACATAGAAGTGAACAGAAAGCAGCAGTAGTAATAAACATTGAAGTGAACAGAAAGAAACAGTGGTAATAAACATTGAAGTGAACAGAACACAGCTGTATAATAAACATAGAAGTGAACAGAAAGCAGCAGTAGTAATAAACATTGAAGTGAACAGAAAGAAACAGTGGTAATAAACATTGAAGTGAACAGAAAGCAGCAGTAGTAATAAACAGAAGTGAACAGAAAACAGCTATAGTGATAAACATTGAAGTGAACAAAAAACAGCTGTATAATAAACATAGAAGTGAACAGAAAGCAGCAGTAGTAATAAACATTGAAGTGAACAGAAAGAAACAGTGGTAATAAACATTGAAGTGAACAGAAAGCAGCAGTAGTAATAAACATAGAAGTGAACAGAAAACAGCTGTAGTGATAAACATTGAAGTGAACAGAAAACAGCTGTATAAAAAACATAGAAGTGAACAGAAAGCAGCAGTAGTAATAAACATTGAAGTGAACAGAAAGCAGCAGTCGGAGCAGAAGTGGTTTTGTGGTTCTTGTTGCCACATTGAGTTCCTGTGCAGAGGAAGTAGAGCAGCACACGACCTCCTTAAACAAACAAGATATAAACTGTTAAAGTGAAGGTGCTGGAAGGAAGATTTCATGACCTTCGGACGGAACCAAGCTAGCTGTTTCCCTCCGTTTCTAGTCTGTATGCTAAGCTAAGCTAATAGTCTCCCGATTCCAGCTTCATATCTTTTTTTTGCAAATAAGTTTATTTATTTATTTATTTTTTTCACGAAATGTGCGTAGGTGATCCTCTTTCAAAATAAAAGCGCTAACGTGTCGTACAAACATCACCCGTGTGTCGACCAGATCGACGCCCTGACGGAGATCGTGGACACGGTGCAGGGCCGCATCGAGATCTACCTGGACGGGGGCATCCGGACAGGAAGCGACGTGCTGAAGGCGCTGGCCCTGGGAGCCAAGTGTGTTTTCATTGGCCGCCCGGCAGTGTGGGGCCTCGCATACAAGGTAACAGCGACCGCTGTGAGGCGCCGTGACCGCGGTTACAACCACATCACGGGTTTATTTAAAGGGACACATGATCTGTGGGCGCTCTCCACATGTCCCCTCTCTCCACGCACTAAAGTTGATCCCTGAAAGTCATCGGCATCAGAGAGCCGATGAGTCTAAACGCAATAATAAAAGCAACATTTTCATTTGCTGCGTATTTGGCAAACAGAACAAAAGTCAACCACATCCCCACTGTGAGGGACGATGAGTGAAAAGCCTTCTGTAAGTAAACGTGTGTTCACACGGACATGAATAACCCGTTCATGTGCGTGAGCACGTACACAATAACCTGAATATGATCATAACAGGGATAATACCACTCTTATAGACGGATTACGTGGTTTCAGGTTGTCTTTAATCTTTTATGCGGTCCTGGGTGATGTTTCAGGGCGAGGATGGAGTGAGGGAAGTGCTGCAAATCTTAAACGATGAGTTCCGTCTGTCCATGGCGTTATCGGGTGAGCAGAGCTTTAAATATGAATAAAACACAGTTCTGTTCCTCCTGAGGTGACTGACGTGTTCATGCTTCTCTGATCCAGGCTGCAGGAACGTGGCCGAGATCAACAGGAACCTCATTCAGTTCTCTAGACTCTAACGGGCCAGCAGAGGGCAGCGATGAGCGGGACTGGAACCAAACGGGGCTGAACAAGAGACTCCATCATGTCAGGAAACATGCAAAACATGCAAAACATGCACGAGGGAGGCGGCGTCTTATCAAGTGAATAAAAAAATTCAAAAATTTATTTTTTGCTTTTGGATGGAGACACTTTTTCATGAAACCAACACTTCTTTTGGTTTTACTGTAGCTGATAACGACGCACACTGAACTAGCGTTTATATGCTGACGTGCTTGTGGTTGAATAAACGAAGATCTTCTGGCTTCTTTATCAAGACGACAACAGACTCTTTTGTTTTTTGTTTCCCGGCTTTATTCTCAAGAGAATGTGCATCAGAGATTCAGGTGAAGAGTGTTTAAATCTCTAGTGAACATCGTATCAGCTTCCACTCGTGCAAAAGAAAGTCTTTGCGTTGGCATTGGGATGTTTTTAACTTGGTTAACTCTTGCAAAACACATGAAATGTCAAACATGAATGTCAGTTTCAGACGGTGGGTTCCTCCATCTGGGTCATCCTGTACACGGCTGTATGCTCGACTCAAAAACTTAAAAAAAATAAACCCACAGCTTGTGAAACCTTCAGCTGATGACAGCGTCACACAAGTGTGTCACATCGGGGAGTGAGGCGACGCAACAGAGCGCAAGCGGAAAGAAAGAGAAGTGGAACAGGAAGTGAGTGAGGTGTCGAAACGTTGACGCTCAGAGAGACGCTCAAACCATTCAAACCAGTCCAACCAGCTGGTCCTCAGGAGCTCTGGTCCTCTGAGCTCTGGTCCTCAGGAGTTCTGGTCCTCAGGAGCTCTGGTCCTCTGAGCTCTGGTCCTCAGGAGTTCTGGTCCTTAGGAGCTCTGGTCCTCAGGAGCTCTGGTCCTCTGAGCTCTGGTCCTCAGGAGTTCTGGTCCTCTGAGCTCTGGTCCTCAGGAGTTCTGGTCCTTAGGAGCTCTGGTCCTCAGGAGCTCTGGTCCTCTGAGCTCTGGTTCTTTAGGAGCTCTGGTCCTCTGAGCTCTGGTCCTCAGGAGTTCTGGTCCTCAGGAGCTCTGGTCCTCAGGAGTTCTGGTCCTCTTAACTCTGGTCCTCAGGAGTTCTGGTCCTCAGGAGTTCTGGTCCTCAGGAGCTCTGGTCCTCAGGAGTTCTGGTCCTCAGGAGTTCTGGTCCTCAGGGGCTCTGGTCCTCAGGAGCTCTGGTCCTCAGGGGCTCTGGTCCTCAGGAGCTCTGGTCCTCTTAACTCTGGTCCTCAGGAGTTCTGGTCCTCAGGAGCTCTGGTCATCAGGAGTTCTGGTCCTCAGGAGCTCTGGCTGGTGAGGCGAGCAGGCCGGAGGGCGGCCTCGGGTCCGGTCTGCTGAGGAGGATCTCTTCCTGGTAGGTGGTTTTAGTTTTAGATCAGGCTCCAGGAGCGTACGTTTAGGATGCATTCACTCACTTTCATGTGTTTATCTTTAACCGTTAGTGAGC
>NC_136589.1:2933483-2938483 GCF_910589615.1 Taurulus bubalis | reverse complement strand
GATAACATTACATTTGTACGTGAACACAGCCAAATTAGCAAGCTAAGTTAGCTAGCTAAGTTAACTAGCTAAATTAACTAGCTAAGTTAGCTAGCGAGCCAAGCTAACGGTGCCGTAGATTGACTCTTTGACAAACTGAGAATTTCTTGACATCTGGATTATGTGTGTATTATTTCATGGCACAATTAGAAGAAGAAAACACATTTGTCTTTCCCCACTGACTGCCGTACATATTTATTCCGGCCTAAGGTCACCCGGAGAAACCGGAAGGAGGCGAGACGTCTACTTTCTGCAGGAAATGAGTCCTAACATTCAGAAATGAGTCACACTTCCAGTTCCCTCGTCTCAAAGGGTTTTCAGAACGTGTTTCTGGTGCGATGCCTGAAATAAGGTTGTGGTTAACACAAGCTGAAGAGACTTTAGCGTGTTGTTCTGCGATATAAAATAAACACCCCTCTGGTGAGTTTAGAAGCTTTTAAAAACGTTTTAGAAACTTATATATTTGTTATCCTCCCCCTGTTCACGGCCTGAGCTGCCAGGCTGCACGGCGTCTTTGTATCTTGCTGAATGTGCACTAAAGAAAAGACGCATTCACCTCTTTGTCTCTTTGTTCTTCGGTCCGTCCTCGTTCAGGAGGCATGAGGGAGCAGGAGATGAGAGAGATTAAGCTGCACGGGGTCACTAAGACGGGTTTAAAGAACATCTTAGACTTCATTTACACATCCGAAGTCTGCCTCGACATGTACAACCTCCAGGACACTCTGGAGGCCGCTAACTTCCTGCAGGTCATGCCCGTCCTGAGCTTCTGTAACCAGCTTCTGAGCAGCGAGGTGAGAGACTTTACATTAATTCATATACAGCTGGAGGTCTAGCTCGTTAAGCTGCACTCGCTGTCCTTTCAATGCCCTCTGCGTCGGTGTCCTACATTACAGAATAAAAAGATGTGTGTGGGTGACTCATGTGTGTGGATGTCGTTCTTCGATGCAGATCACGATTGATAACTGTGTGGAGGTGGAGCGCATCGCCACGGACCTGCTTCTGGAGGGCGTTCAGCTAAACATAGGTGAGTGTTCACAAACTTTCACGAAACTTAACTTAGTGTTTCACGATCTTTTCCCAAACGTTTCTTAAACCTAACCAAGTATTTCACGATCTTTTCTTAAACCAAACCAAGTATTTCACGATCTTTTCCTAAACTAAGTTGTTTCCTGTAAAGGCGTTTATTTGAAAAAGTCTGTATTCATGTAACGAGTGGAAATGTACACGTTTTGCTGGACTTTCATAGGAAGACGCATAAAAATTAGGTTTCACTTTTTTTGCAAGCTATATGACCTTTATATAAGGCTCCAAAGACTGAGAGGATAATGAATTGTTGTATTGGAGGTTTAGATCCTCAGGTCAGATCCTCAGCACCATCTAAAATCAGTCGCGTCTTTATTTATAATGAATTCCACTATTCCATTATCAAAACATGCAGAAAGAAAACTAAATATTGGACATCATTTTTAGAAACCGTCCTATTTTTAGGCCCTTTCCTCGAAAATGTCATACCCAAACTAAAAAGGGTGTATCTCTGCAACCACTAGGGCTATTTGAATAATGTTGGTGTAATAATAAAAGGTACACATGTGAGATTGTGTTCAGATGTGTCAATGTCAGACTATATGTTACTGGTTAAGAGTAAATGAAGATGACACACAAGAAAACATGAAAAGGTTTCAGGTCCGCCTAGAAAAAAAGCACTTTCAGGATGATTATTTCTTTGAAGGAAACCTGTAAGGTCCAACTCTAACTCAAATCATAGCTCAATATGTGAACATTCTCTAACCCAAATCATAACTCAATATGTGAACATTCTCTAACCCAAATCATAGCTCAATATGTGAACATTCTCTAACCCAAATCATAACTCAATATGTGAACATTCTCTAACCCAAATCATAGCTCAATATGTGAACATTCTCTCTGCAAAGGTTGACTTTGATAAAGTGAAGCAGAACAAAGTTAGAGGGTTTAGAACAGAGAACATTCAGGCCAGGACTCCATCATTTGCATTTGCGCACATTTTCATGTACCAAACCATATATTTCACTTGTATATTACTTATGGTGTTCAATACATCCAAATACAGCTGTTTGGGGCTCTTTTTTTCTTCATAAACAAGCTATGATTTACAGTTTTATATAACAAGATCATGATTTTCAATGTTGATCCTCTTTGTTGTACAACCAGGTGAGTTTGTGAGCCAGAACCTCTCTGAGTTGGTGGAGTGCGGCCGCTACCTCCAGCTCTCTGAGACCAGCATGGCCAACGCTCTGTCCAACAACTCCCTGAAGGGGTTCTCTGAGCTGGAGCTCTACCACATCACCAGAGGATGGCTGGACCACGACTCCCCCAGTCGCCACTCCTCCGTCTACGCCTTGATGCGCCACATTCGCTTCCCTCTGATGAGCCCCAGCGAGCTGATCCAGATCTCCCAGGAAGACGAGGAGGGCGGCGGGGACTCCATGATGCGCTCCGAGACGAACTGCGTCAACCTCCTGCTGGAGGCCAGCAACTACCAGATGATGCCCTTCATGCAGCCGGCTCTGCAGACCGAGCGGACGCGGATACGCTCGGACGACACCCACATCCTGGCTCTGGGCGGCGTGATGCGGCAGCAGCTGGTGGTGAGCCGGGAGCTGAGGCTGTACGACGAGAAGACCGGCCTCTGGAGGGCCCTGAAGCCCATGGAGGTGCCGCGTTACCAGCATGGCGTGGCTCTGCTCGGAGGCTTCCTCTTCATTGTTGGAGGTCAGAGAACCCAAACTTTACACTCTAAGGGCGATATCCAAGTGAAGCAGGTCAAACTGCATCATGGGTATTTAACTTTGGGGCAAACGCATACACACTAAATAGATTTAGTTGTTTTGAAGCCTTGAATTCTGCATTTTGACTGTCGCCATCTTGTATCTTGTAAATCAAGAGAGAAGTAGAGTCATAGAGAGAGTTTCTCATAGACTTCTATACAACCAGAGGAGTCGCCCCCTGGTGGTCATGTGAGAGAATGCAGCGTTAACACATGAAGCACAGACTTTTATACAACCAGAGGAGTCGCCCCCTGGTGTTCATGAGAAAGAATGCAGCTTTAACACATGAAGCATAGACTTCTATACAACCAGAGGAGTCGCCCCCTGGTGATCAGGAGAGAGAATGCAGCTTTAACACATGAAGCATAGACTTCTATACAACCAGAGTAGTCACCCCCTGGTGGAAACTAGAGAAAATGCAGCTTTAATACATGAAGCTTAGACTTCTATACAACCAGAGGAGTCACCCCCTGATGGTCAGGAGAGAGAATGCAGCTTTAACACATGAAGCATAGACTTCTATACAACCAGAAGAGTCGGCCCCTGATGGTCAGGAGAGAGAATGCAGCTTTAACACATGAAGCTTAGACTTCTATACAACCAGAGGAGTCGCCCCCTGATGGTCACTAGAGAGAATGCAAGTTTAAGACACTGTGCCTGAGATTTGCATAATTTTAATGAATGAGTTAGCTGGAGGGGAAGAATTCCTGGTACACAACATTAAGACTTAATGTATGAACGAATTATATAAACAAAATAAGAAGGATAAATTAATGCTTTTTTCACAGATTATAATTGGTCCTCCATTAACACAATTCTTGCTCTTAGGCCAGAGCACCTACGACACCAAGGGTAAGACGGCCATCGACACGGCGTACCGCTACGACCCGCGCTTCGACAAGTGGCTTCAGATCGCTTCGCTCAACGAGAAGCGGACCTTCTTCCACCTGAGCCCACTGAAGGGGAAGCTGTACGCCGTCGGAGGAAGGAACGCGTCAGGAGAGATTGGTGAGCAGCTGCTAGCTGTTGTTCCACTGCTGTCAGTAACCTGCTTTCATTTGGAGTCGTGTGTCTGTCGAATATTCTCTCTTTCAGCTCTGTTTTTGGTCTCCACCAACTGCCGATGGAAATATCTGTCTCTTTAGCTGCTAAATGCTCCACTATGTGTCTGTCTGCTGTTACAGTGCAGATCAGTGAAAGAAGAGGAAATACCATAAAACCTGACGTTTTCAGGTTTACAGGTTGAAGTTATTTAAATATGAAAAACATAGCTTAACAAAAGGGGCAATAGAAATGATCGTGATGACATTTAGCCCTTTAAGCCCTAACCCTAGCCCTATTTACTGTGCGAGTTGTGTTTAGTAGTTGTACATGGGGATTATATATTATTGTAGCCCTGATTTTTATGTTTAATTTGATACCTAACATGTTTTGTTTTGGGATTTATACCATGCTTTTTTATATATAAAAGGGGTTCAAAGAATTTTAAAGCACTTGAACAAAATATTTCACATATTCTGACTTTTCGTTTGGGAAAACAAGTAAGAGTTGTGCTACGTTCCTCATTCATTCGCCATTTTTGACGAACTTCCTGTTTTTCAAATTTACTCAAGCAAATTCCAGAGGATCCATTTGTGAAACTCATCGTAGATCACGAACGTTCCCATCGGAGTGACTGAACCTCCGATTGACTTGGTGTTAATCCTAAAACTAAATTCTACTTTCCCCGACCATGCTCTGTGTCTGTGCTCAGACACGGTGGAGCGCTACGACCTGAAGAAGAATGAGTGGACGAACGTGACCAACATGGTGGAGCCTCACTACGGACACGCCGGGACGGTTCACGGGGGCCTCATGTACATCTCCGGTGAGCTAACACAAAACTCAACTCTTCTTGCCTCATTTATAAAGTATTTAAGTGGGAATATTTTTACATTTTCAACCCATGTGGATGCGTCTTTGTTTTCCTGCATCTGCGCACTCATTTTGTGTGGAGCAGAAGGTACAAGAGAGAACTTGAACAATAAACAACTGTCTACAAGTCAGCGCCCCTAAACTTCTCCTTATGACTGTTTTCTCTCTGCGGTCGAGTTTAGCAAGAACTACGCGGTTAGAGAAAGATCACAGTCACGGCTGGAGTCACACAAAGCT